>NC_133666.1:645167127-645322713 GCF_037893015.1 Macrotis lagotis | reverse complement strand
CTATGGAAACCCTCTCCAGCTGAACTTTACGCGGAGAAAGGGTGACCTTTCCCGGGCAACAATCCCCTGCTATTTTCCTTTGCAGAGCCTCCTCCTCCTCCTCCCTCCTCCCTCCTCCCCTGAAGGGCTCCCCTCCCTTCTCCTCCCTGAGCTTTTTTTTTTAAAGGCATCTGTCTAAACAATGCATTGTGGGCTTCTCCGCAGGTTCGTGGCACTGGCGCTGAATTTCAATTTGAATGGGGGGGGGAGTGCCAAGGATACAATGGGGAAGACGGGAAGCCTTTGAGTGGAGAGCACTCCCAGCATCCAGCCTCATGGGAGTTGGAATCACCAGCAGTGTGACTTTAGGCCAGTCACTTTCCATCTCTGAACCTTAGCTCCTCATCTGTGAAACTGGAAGACAAAGAGTAGGTGGATGACTTCTAACAGCCAACTCTCATTTAACCTCTTGGTCTCAGTTTCCTCATCCGTAAAATCAAGATAATAATAGCAATTACTTTAGGGGGGCTGTTATGAGGACTGGGTGAGATAATATATTCCAAATGTCTTATTTTGCAAATCTTAAAGCACTCTAGAAAATGTTAGTGATTATTAATATGTCGTCTTTGACTTTCTAGTCTTTACCTGGGAACTGTGAAATAGGATTTTAAAAAATAAATGTTGATAACTAATATCATTGATTTCTTTTCTTATCCCGTGCATTTTATTTGATGCTTTTAAAAACATGATTCTGAGGCTTCAGCAGACTGTTTTGGGGGTTCAGGACTCAAGCAAAGTGAAGGATCTCTGTTCTAGACTTCTAGTGCTGACCTTGCACCGTCTCCCCTGCTCAACCATATCAACAACCCTCAAGCTCCTAGATAATTACCCCCTGCCCTAAATACAGCTTCTCCTCAGTCCTATATGGTATTTGTGGGGGAATGGGTGTTGGGGGCTGAAGACATGTTCAGCAGGGGTAGAAATCTGGACTAAGAATTAGGAAGCCCTGGGTTTAAATTCTACCTTGGATAATCACTTAGATGTGTGACCCTGGGCAAGTCACATTATCCCTGAGCAATCATTTCCTGATCAAGTAAAATGCAAATAATAACAGCACCTTTGTTGTAAGGAGGATCAAATTAGATAAGAAGCCAATAAATCAATAGCCATTTATTAAGTTGTGGACCATGTATCAGTTCTAGAGTTATAAGAGAAAAACTTTTTGAGGTTTTTGCAAGGCAATGGGGTTAAGTGGCTTGCCCAAGGCCACACAGCTAGGTAATTATTAAGTGTTTGAGGCTGGATTTGAACTCAGGTACTCCTGACTCCAGGGCCAGTGCTCTATTGACTAGCCTAGCCACTCCTAATTCTTGTTCTAAGGGTCCTCCCACCCCTAACTTTCCATTTTCAAAAGTCCCTATATTAAAAGAAGATAAATGTTGTTATTCAGCCCTGTCCATCTCTTTATGATTCCATTTGGGATTTTCTTTCTTTTTTTTTTTTTGCAAGGCAAATGGGGTTAAGTGGCTTGCCCAAGGCCACACAGCTAGGTAATTATTAAGTGTCTGAGACCGGATTTAACCCAGGTACTCCTGACTCCAGGGCTGGTGCCTAGCCACCTGCCCCCCCCCCCCCCATTTGGGATTTTCTTGGCAAAGATTATGGAACTCATGAACACGAGTCTTTGTGATTCCAGGCCCAACACTCTGTCCCCTGAATCACCTAGCTTCCCCTCTTTTAATGTACGTCCCAGCTTCAGTTTTCTGTTCTGTAAAATGGGGTTGATAATCCTTACATAGACTTCCTCATTGGATTTTGGGGAGGAAATTGTTTTGTAAAATTCAAAGCTTTGTGGAAATTATTATAGGAAGGAAAGTTACTTCAAAAATCTATAATTATGTTTGTGCCCCCTCCTACTGAGAGAAATTATAACTCCTTTCTAGCTTAATCGATATTATTCAATGTTTACTTCACCCCAACCCTATCAGAAGATCATCCCCAAAGCAAACAAAAAGAAAAACTCCCTGAATAAACTGAAGCATGTTATTAAGAATGAATAAGAGAAAGGCCATGTGGACTAGTGGGAGACCCAGCTATGACACATATTGGCTGTGTGATCTTGGGCACACACAGTCACAGAACTGATGCCAAGCATTGTTTGAAAAAGACTGAATAGGGAGTATCTTATCCTCATGAAATCTCAGGTCCACTTCTCTTAAAAATTAGGAATTACACATGAGAAGCAGGGTAAAGGATTGTGTTAAGAGAAAAGTGTAACTAGAAAAGAAACTAAGATAGTCAAATGAGGAAGTTGAGTAATGGTGGAATAGTTGCATGTACCTTATTGGGATTCATACAATGTCAAAAGAATTAGAGGGAGATTCCCTCCCCCCCCCCCCCAAGGGAGAGTGGATCTCATAGGAAAAGTTTACAGGAAGATAGTCCAAGAATCATTCCAGAGGATAAGGTATGGATGGGCTGCCATCTGCATTACTGGAGGCAGCCCCCCACCAAAAAGATCCCATGGTCATCAACATAGCATAATAAAAGACCCCCTTCTCCAGCAACCAACCTGCAGAGAAGACTTCCCAAATTTGCCCATACTGGTTGGTTCTCAGACAACAGAAACTCCCAGAAACAGTTCATCATAGACTCCTTCCACCATGATCATTATCGAATAAAGACTTGTTGACCTTTGGACAGACTGAGGTCCAGGGAGGGGTTTGAGGAATGAGTTTTCAGAGATGTTGATGCTGACCTCACTCAGTACTACATTTGGCCTCCACCTCGGTGGCTATTTCTACTCCATATTGGTATAAAGGGCTGAAGTTCACCTTCAAGGCCAGGACATAGACTTTATTTATCACCTAAGTTGTCCATGTTCTACCCTTTGGACTGAGGGATGGAAGCCCCAGACTTTCGCTGATGTCTAGTTAATAAGCCACTGAGAGAAGCAGAAAGGTCAGCTCCAGCTGTTCTGATGAGCTTCACATACGCAGCCTGGAGGTTATCCTTGACCATGTCTTGGCCTTCGAATTTTATAGCCAGTAAATGATTGTGTTCCTCTCCATTCCTCCAACTCCTCTCATGTCTTTTTCTTCCTTTATATTCTATGCCACTGCAACTACTTCTCAGCTACCAACTTCATCCTAAATCACTTCCACTCTGGCCTTCATCTCTACCTCTTCCCCTTAAACTTGAACTTTTTCCTGGAAAACTATCCTCTGAATTCTGATAGGCAATTTCCCACCATCACTTTCACCCTTATCCCTACCATTTCCAGGTATCTTTTATTTGCTATTTCCCCTACTAACTTGTAAGCTCCTTGAGGGCTTACTGTATTCCTTACTTATATTTTTACTAATAAATTCTTTGTCTATCTTTTTTTTTTCTATCTGACTCTCCATACATCCATCTACTTAGCACCTTAATACAGGCCCACATCACCACCCACTTATCTATAATTTGTATTACAACAGCTTCCTTAAATAGAGGCAGCACAGTATCACGGAAATAATTTAGGATTGAGATATGAAGATGTGAGGTCAAATATTGACTCTGCTATACTCACTCACTTGTGTGACTTTGGCAAGTTGGGAAAATGGGACCTAGTTATCTTGCTGTGAAATGAGGATTCTCAACTAGTTGGAGTCTGAGGTCCCTTTTAGCTCTAGATGCTTGTAGGTTCTCAAAATAGTATTATTGGTCCCATTTTACATATGAGGAAACTGAAGTTTTGAAAAGGGAAATGACTTGGTCACACAGCTCATAAATGTAAGGGACAGTATTTTACTCCCAGGATTCTGACTCTAAGATTGGGGGTCCACATATCTGGTTTTCTCTGCCATCTTTCCCTTGTTCTCAAGTGGCCTGCCCTTGATTTGGGAGAATGTTGTCCTTGGTTATATTGAGAATGAGCTACTCCTCCTAGACCTTGAGGGGTGGGGGTTGAAAGACACACTTTCCAGGAATAAAGAGAGGGGATGGTTCCTCAGTATTCAGCCCTAGTCTGACGACCCCTCTATGAGTATGGTGCTCAGTTCTTGGATCATGTTTTTGGAAGAATATTGGTAAGCTGGGAAATATCTAGAAAACCAGGATGGTAAATCACCTTGATTGGTCAAAAGATTTGGGGATATTTAGTTTGGAGTTAGGGAAAAGAGACTCAAGTGTTTGGAGGGTTATCACAGGGGAGGACGAATTTACCTTGGAGGTGAGAAAAAATGTCCTATCTGTCAGAGCTTGCTAAAAGTTAAATGGACAGCTTTGGAGAGCCAGGACTCCATCTTGCCACATTGAAAGTACTTAAGAGAAGGCTGAATCCTTGTTGGGAATGTTGGAAAGACTAATCCTTCAGGTCAGGGTTGGACTGGTTGGCAACTGAGGATGTTTTTGAATTCTGACATTCTGGGATTCTGTGTCTCCCAATCATTGACTTGAAAGTGGGTGTGATTTACAAGTTCCTGAATCCCCCAAGAATCAAGGAACTTAGTGCCAGAAAGAACACCTAGTCCAATCCTTATTAGAACATGAGTGTTCTACTACCTTTCCTGGGAAAGGTGGGGTGGGAAAGAGTTTTGGACTCAAGAGTCAAAGGGCCTGGGTTCAAAACCTGTCTTGTTATTTGTTGTTTGTTCTTGAATAAGTGACTTCTTTCTGGGTCTCAGTTTCTCCATTTGTAAAATGAAGGAGTTGTACTAGATGGATCAATCCCCCTCCCAATGATTATGAAATTTTCAGCTCTGAAGTTCTGTTCTAAGGTCCCTCCAAATCTAATATTCCTGTGTTCTAAAGGACCTCCCAGCTCTGACATTCTATGTCCTAAGGATGTTCCTAGCCCTAATATTCTGTGCTCTCAGGCACCTCCTACCTTACATTCTATGTTCTAAGGACTCTTTCAAATCTAAATCTTATAGCTAAATATGGAAATATGTTTAACATAGTTATACAAATATAACCTATATCAGATTACTCACTGTAAAGGAGAGGGGGAAGGAGGGAGAAAAATTTGGATCTAAAACCTTACAAAAAATGAATGATGAAAATTATCTTCACATGTATTTGGAAAAATAACTGCATTTAAAAAAATAAACCATATAATGAAGTGAATACTCAACCAATCACATCCTTAACATGACAGCCAAACTGAATTTTTTAAAGGTTTTCTCTCACAGAGAAAGTTGTGCTACCTTGGACAAGTCCCTTTTCCCTCTTAAACCTCAGTTTCCTTATCTGTAAAATGGGAATAATACTGATTATTCTCTCTGCCTCACAGGGTGGAGGTTTTGACAGGGTTTTGTAAGCTAGAAAATACCATAGAAATGGCATCCATTATTTTTGCTGTACCAATAATAAACAACTTCTCTGGGGATGGAAATGGTCTATTTCCTTGCTGCCTGTGGGAATTCATTCTTTATAAGGGTTATTACTTTGGTCTAGGCTCAATCCCAACACACTTTTTCTGAGGCTTTTAACAAGCCCCCAAGCGGACCAGATTTCCTTTTCTCCCTTCAGCTCCATCCCACTCCTCTCAGTGATATAAAGTTGGTCCCATCCCCCCCCCCCCCATGGAAAGGGGCTAGTGTTAGCTTTGAATGACCCGATAGGACTTATAGGATCTGCTTGACCAAAGAAAGGATTCCACTTTCCCTGTAGAAGTTCTTTTTTCACAAAGGGAAAAACATCACTTGCACAAAAATATTCATGGCAGCTCTGTTTGTGGTGGCAAAGAACTGGAAATCAAGTAAATGTCCTTCAATTGGGGAATGACTTAGCAAACTGTGGTATATGTATGTCATAGAATACTATTGTTCTATTAGAAACCAGGAGGGATGGGAATTCAGGGAAGCCTGGAGGGATTGGCATGAACTGATGCTCAGTGAGATGAGCAGAACCAGAAAAACACTGATCACCCTAACAGCAACATGGGGGTGATGATTAATCTTGATGGACTTGCTCGTTCCATCAGTACAACAATCAGGGACAATTTTGGGCTCTCTGCAATGGTGAATACTATCTGTATCCAGAGAAAGAGAACTGTGGAGTTTGAACAAAGTTCAAGGACTATTCCCTTTAATTTAGAGAAAAAAAAACCACAATATCTTATTGTCTGATCTTGTTATCTCTTATACTTTATGTTTCTTCTTTAAGGATATGATTTCTTTCTCATCACATTCAATTTGGATCAGTGTATACCATGGAAACAATGTAGAGACTGGCAAATTGCTTTCTGGGTGGGGGGGGAGGAAAATAAGATTGGGGGGGGAAATTGTAAAACTCAAAATAAATAAAATCTTTAATTTTTTAAAAAAGATTCTTTTTCGCAAACCTTCAAAAGAGAAGTAAAAGGGGAGGAATAAATGAAGGGGGTGGGGCCAGGAGGAGACAACTGAGAGACCTGTGCCTAAACTCAATCTGGGCAGAGTCTATATGGAGAGTCCAAGCTCTGACTCAGTAAGGGAGACAGGAAGAAGGACGCCCAATGCAGTTTGGGGTGGTGGATAGAGGAGGTTATGGTTGGAGTCAGAAAGATGAGTGAAGATCTAAGAAGACCATAACTCTGTGTGTGTGTGTGTGTGTGTGTGTGTATGAACATATGTATGTATGTGAATGTGTGTATAATTTGTATTTGTGTGTATGATGTAGTGAAGGAAGAATCAATAAAAACTAGTAGCTGATTCAATATGGAAGGAGGGAGAAAAAAATGGGAAGAAGTGAGAGTTGAAGGTTCAATTTAATAAACATTTATTAAGTGCCTACTGTATACTTTGTACAAGTCACAGAAATCCAGAAGAAACTGGGGTGTGTGTGGGGGTGCTGGACGGGTTAGGGAGCACCTAGCTGGCTTCTCTAGGGAGCTTTGTAATTAAGGTGGCAAGTTCTATTTTAGACTTATTGGTTTGGGAGACCTGGGGGAGGTTCTGGTGCAGATGGATGGCAGGCAGGATGTAATTTGAGCTAGAAGTATAGGAGGGAGTTGAGGGTTACATCTGGAGATTTGATCATGGAACCAACGGAACTGAAGAGATCACAGAGAGACAGGGGACCCTGGAGAGAACAGCCCCACCTCCCACCCATGCATGACCTCCAGTGCTTAAAAGCACCAGAGATTGGATTTGAACCCAGGTTTTTCAGATCCAAATCTAGCAAGCTATTATTCCCTTTAGACCTGGTTTTGATTTTTTAAAAAAGCTCTCACACACGCAAGGATTATTCTCCCCACATGACAGAGGATGAAACTGAGGCCCAGAGAAGTGAAAATCATCCAAGATCTCGAAGCAAATCAGAGGCAGGGTCAGAGTTTTAAACCTGATATCTCCCATCTCAGTTGTTTTAAGGTTTCTCCAAGGGGGTTGGAAGGTAAACGGGCAGTCACATAAGCTGGGAGCCAGGGTGGGGCCAGGACAGTCCATCAGCAGATAGACTTTTGGGGGGGTGGGGTTCAGAAGATTGACCTCTCCTTTTACAGAGGAGACCAATGTTGCTGTGAGAAGGGCAGAGACCCGTCCAAGGTCACACGGCAAATGAAAGGCAGAGTTAGAGATTCAAACCTCCCATTCTCTGGGCGGTAGTAGTTCCATCCTGAGGAGCTGTTATGGAAATGGGAGGGGGATGGAGGGGGGGTAGGGAGCTGCCAGGGAAGGGTCAGGGCCCACTCTGACAGGGACGGGGGAGGCATCAAACGCTGCTTGATATTCCGGTGCGGGGGAGGCTGGGGAGCCAGCGGTCTGACTTTTTGGATTGATGGGGACCTGCCTCCGGGGTGAAGAAAGATGGGAGCGTGTCCCCCGAGGCAGAGTCCCCTGTGTCCTGGTGGTAGATGGCAGCAGCTGGGAGGCTGGCCTCCATAGGTTAAGGACTCCCAACGTCCCGGGGAAGGTCTGGCTTAGCCACTAATTACCTGTCACAGCGCTCTTGTCCCGTCCCCAGCTCCAGGATCAGAGCAACCTCGGAGCAGCTTTCAAAGATCTCCTTCAGTTTGATCTGAGGACGAAAAAGAGAGAGAACCAGAGAGAGAGGGAGAGAGCAATCAGAGTACCCACCGAGGTCTGCTGACTCTCTCTCTTTCTTCTCTCTCACCTCCTTCCTTTTATTTTTCTTTGCTTCTCTTTCTGCTTCTTTTCTTCTCTTTCCCTTCTGCTTCCTTTTCTCTCCTCTTTCTCTTTCGCTCTTTTTTCTCTCCCTCTTTCCCATCCCCAGCTTTTCTTCCTGTCTCTTCTTCTCACATTTCCCTTTTGTTCCTTCTCTCCTCTCCTCTCTTTTCTATCTCTCCTCTCTCCCCTCCCTGTCTTCTATTTTTTCCCATCTCCCTTCTCCTCTGGAATCTCTTTTCTCTCTTCTCTCTCTCTCTCTCTCTCTCTCTCTCTCTCTCTCTCTCTCTCTCTCTGTCTCTCTCTCTTTTCACCACATCTCCTCTCCTCTCCTCTCTCTCCCTCCCTATCTTCTATTTTCCTCCATCTCCCTTCTCTTTCAGAATCTCTTCTCCCTTTCTTCTCCCTGTCTCTCCTCTCCACATCTCCCCTCTCTCCCTTCTCTCCTTTATTTCCTCTCCTCACTTTATTTCCATCTCTTCTCTTTCTCCCCTCCCCATTTTCTATTTTCCTCCATCTCCCTTATCTTCCAGACTCCCTTTTCTCTCTTCCCCCCCCTGTACTTTTCCTCTCCATCTCCCATCTCCACATCTCTCTTCTCTCCTCTCTCCAACATTCGGGTTTCCCCATCTCCTCCTCTCTTCCCGCATCTCTTTTCCCTCTTCTCTTCTCTCCCTCTCCAGTGTCTCTCTCTCCTCTCTCCTCTCTATCACCGTTCTTGAGCAACCTGTGTCTGCCTCACTAAGAGTGAGAAGCCAAACAAAGCTGATGGCTTGCTCTGGTTTCCCTATCACATCAATTACACAGCTGAGAGAACAGAATTGAATCTTAGACCTCTGAGAGCTGTAAGGGCCCTTGGAAAGCATCTGATCCCACCCCTTCATTTAACAGATGAAGAAACTGAGGCCCACAGAGGGGAAAGTGACTCGGCCAAATTCAACCATTGGGGAAATAATAGAGCTGAGGCTAGAAGCCCAATTTCTTGACTCTCAGGCCCTTTCTGCTTCTAACTTTCAACCAATATGGCAGGGGACCATGCCAGCCCTGTGCCTGGCGTCAATCAATACAATCCCTTAACAAATTTATTCTTTTATAAGATCCTGAAAAAGCATTTTATTTGAGAGGGGGAGGAAGAAGGCAGGCTCCCTCCAATGTACAGCTGTCAGAGAAATGTCAGACACTGTCCACGTCTTATAAGCCTGAGAGGCAACCTGTCTTCTGTCAGCCACCTTGCCCTAGTGGCCCGACTTTCCGTCTTTAATTATACATCCTGGGCCTGTTGTTTGCTGCATACTACTCAGTATTGACCATGGAGACAAGAACCATAATAATTCTTAAAATACTGTGTCCCATACCCCTTCCTGCTTGGAGATGCTATTTTCAAAGATCTCTTTGAGTTTTGACAGTTTTATGTTCTATATTCTAAGGTCCTTCCCAGCTCTAACATTCTGTGTTCTAAGGTCCCTACCATTTTGTTTTGTTCATCTTTGCTGTTTTATTGTTTTGGTTTTTTTTTAGGTTTTTTGCAAGGCAAATGGGGTTAAGTGGCTTGCCCAAGGCCACACAGCTAGGAAATTATTAAGTGTCTGAGGCTGGATTTGAACCCAGGTACTCCTGACTCCAAGGCCAGTGCTTTATCCACTGTGCCACCTAGCCGTCCCCTACCATTTTGTTTTAAGGGCCCTCCCAGCTCTGACATTCTGGGTTCTAAGGGCCTTCTAAGATCTGACATTCTCTGTTCTGTCATTCCAGCTCTGACACTCCAGGTTTTTAAAGGTCTTTTCATTTCTGAAAGTAAGATTCCCTTAGGACTAGGAATCTTACTGATTTTAGATAGAATGCAAATATTAATTTGTCAGTAGAAGTAGCAATTGCAGCAGCAGCATTTCACCCTCATACAGATGTTTAAGATTTTAAAGAGGCAATGTGGTATAGTGAATAGAGAACTGACTTTGGAATCAGAAAGACCAGGGTTCAAGTCCTTCCTTTGACAAATGTGTGACCCTAGGCAAGTCACTTAATTTTCCTGTGTCCCAGACAATTCCTTCAAAACCAACATTGCAGAGTGAGTAAGAGGCCCCTGCCCTAGTCCAGGGAGTTTCTTCACTGAGAATTCACTTTGTGAATGAAATAAAGGTCCAAATAAAACTTTTTAACTAGCATGTTAAGTGATGCAAGAATGTTCACTCCTATTTTACAGAAGAGGAAACTAAAACTTGGAGAGTTTCAGTGATTTGTCTAAGGTCACAAGCAGAACTTGAGTGCAGAAAAGACCTCAAAAGTCATTTAGTCTGACGCTTTGCAATATCAGAGTAAGTTATAGATTTGGGATTTGAACTCAGGGCCTTTGACTCTTCTATTTTCATTGCCCAAGGCTCACATGGGCACAAAAGGGTTCAAACCCAAATATCCCCTATCCAGGGTTCTCTCTCACACATATCATAATAGCTCTTTAATATTCTACATTCAATATCTTTGTCCATTGACCAATACGTCAATAAAGGGCTGAAGGAATCTGACTTACCATCATATGGACATTATCACTGTCCATAAAACTAGAAGACATCAAGACACTATGTTATATGGAAGAGACAACTAATAGGTTCTCTTGGAGAGAGGAAGAAAGGAATTGTTGGTACCAATTTCATTGGCACCCAAAAGCAACAGGAAATATAACTTGGGGGGATCCTTGGTCATACTTTCAGTGAGGAATCAGAGCAGGGGCCCACTGTGAAAATAATTGTAGCTTATGTGCCAATACTTGCTGCAAAGAATGAAACAGTAGAGACTTGTCCCCAAGGATTTCATCATAATTCTTCTCTTCAGAGCAGAAAGATCTCAAAGGCCATCTAGTTCAGTACACTCATTCTATCAATGAGGAAAATAAGGCCTGAGAAGATTCAATTATTTCTTCAAAGACACACAGGTAGTAAGCATAAGAGGTAAGATTTGAATCCAGGCCCTCTGACTCCAGAATTAGTGTGAGATGCTCAGGAACTTCAATAGGATGGTGGACACAAGGAAAGATGGGAGAATTATATTGGTAAAACAAGTTGAGTTCAAGAATTAGTAGAGGTCACAGCTTATAAATTTAACCAGAGCCTTATAGTAAAATGTTATGAATAATTTCTTTCTTTTGATCCTAAACATTTCTTTATTCTGAACTTAACATGTGCCAAAATAAAATAAGCATTTCATGAACACAGGTCATGGGAGGTGCCGGTCATGATGATGCCCTAAATAACCAAAAAGATGAAATGGACTACATTTTAAAAGATAGAAAATTATTGGTTACCGATAGAGATACTTTTTGAAACAGCTGCATTCAAACCTCTGACTTGTTAGGCCAAAGGTCAACATCCACGCTACATTAAAAGAAAGGATAAAGACAAGAAGATGGGACTGGAACTACAGGAGTCCAACCTGACCTATTTAAATAATCTGTTGACTGAAAACTGGGTAATGGATAATTGTCAAAACATTGACTCTGAGTATCAACATTTCTTGGAGTTTAGCTGGTCTAAAAGAGCTTCTACAACAAAGGAAACAAAAGCCCCCCCCCCAAACACCCAAGGGTGACAAATGGTTTAAATTTATCTATTTGGAAATTTAAAAAATGTATCTTATTTTTAATTTATGAAATGAATCCAACATTTCCATAACAAAGTAGAATAAAAAAGGTGATTGCCCACAAAGCTTTTCTTTTCTTTTGGCCTTACCACCCCAATTAAAAAAACAACAACACTTCTGAAACAAATAAGTACATTCAAGAGAAATAAATCCATATTACAAAAAGTCTCTATCTGGACCCAGATTTCCCATATCATCATTGGTTCTTCAAAATCATGATTCATCATTTCATCAATCAGAATCCTTAGGTCTTTCAAAAGTACAAGCCCATCTTTCAAATAGCATCCTTCTCCTAGTGATACTGCAGAGTGGGGAATCATGGGCCACTACAGCTTCAGAGGACTAATCATTGTGGGTGACCCAAAGGGCAATAGAGAGATGCATGGAGGGAAGGGCAAGCTGATAACAACAGAGTACCAATAATGACTTGTGTACAAGAGGCAATCATCAAAGAAATATACAGTCAGAAAAGGTGGGCTTAGTTATGTGGCAAGAGAGAGGGTGGCCAGCCCCAATTCTGCAGTGGTGTCTACAAACTATTTATAAAAATCCAGAGCTCTAGCATATTGTTTATGTAACAGCTAATATTTATAGAGTGCTCTAGTATTTGCAAAGTGCATTACCATTTTTAACTCATTTGATCCTTACAAAAACCTTGGGAAGTAGATGCAATTATTACATCTATTTTGCAGACGAGGAAACCAAGGTGGAGAAACCTAGGTTAAATGGCTCAGCCAAGGTCATACCACCCTATGGAGTAATAAGTGTTTGAGGTAGAATTTGAACTCAGGGCTGCCTGACTGCTTATAGACAGAAATAGACAAGAATACAGCATAGAACACATGGTTCAGTTGTGCTTTCCCCTGGTATAGGGAGATTCTATGTGGACAATATCATAGACAGCCCTAAGAAAGAGAAGAATAGAGATGAGGACCAGACCTCTGCTGTCACAACAGGGTAAGGAGATTCTTTTTTTTTTTTTTAGTTTTTGCAATGCCTTGGGGTTAAGTGACTTGCTCAAGGTCACACAGCTAGGTAATTACTAAGCATTTGAGGCTGGATTTGAACTCAGGTCCCCCTGACTCCAGGGCCTATGCTCTATCCACTGTACCATCTAGCTGCCCCAAGGAGATTCTTTTTCCCAGGGCAGGTCTGCACCACTGTATAGAGCACTGAGAGTTTAAATGACTTGTCCAGGGTGACTCAGCCAGTATGTCTCAGAGATAAGACTTGAGTCCAGATTTTCTTGACTCTGTTTCTAAACTGGAGCCGATAGGTGGTGCCATAGTGCATAGTCCAGAAAATTCAGCTTCATGAATTCAAATCTAGGCTCAGACACTTACTAGCTGTGTGACCTTGGGCTAGTCATTTCATCCTATTTGCCTCAGTTTTCTCATCTGTAAAATGAGTCTGGACAAGGCAAACCACTCCAGGAAGAAAATTTCAAATCAGAGTCATGAAGGGTAGAATAAGATCAAACAAGGACAAAGATTTGCAATGTGCTCTACATATACTAGCTCATCTGCTAGAAACAAGGAAATAGGGTCCCTTCCTGCTCTTACTCTGGGATATAGCAGAGCTTTCTGTCACACTACCCCCTGACTAGACACCCTCAACACTTGCCAGATGGAACTATGGACTAGTTTTGAACACACCTTGCATTTCTCTACCTCTGGGTGGCCTTACTCCTGCTGGCCCCTATATATTTGGAATGACCCTCCTTTCTCAGAACTAGCTGTCAAAATCCTCCCACAATCTTTCAAAATTCAGAGGAAAGATCATCTCTTTGATTACTTCTGTTCCCTCCCTTTCCCTCAAGTCAGAAAGCACAAGGAAGGGAAGCTTATGAGATTAGGGTAGAAAGATAGGGTAGAGTCAGAGTTTGAAGGGTCATACTCTTCTGAGTAATTCAGTCCTATGTAGTTCCCTTAGTGACCACCTCCATCCCCCAGTCTCTCTTCAGCCTTGGGGAATTTGATTTCTGTCTCTACCATTTAACCGAAACTACCTTTTTTGAGGTCACCAACAATCTCTCAATCTCCAAATTCTCGTCCTTTTCAACAGCCCTTGGCAGCATCTGGAGCTACCCAGAAGCAGAACATACAGGAGAGACAGCACATTGAAAAGAGCACATAAGAGTCCTGGGTTTGCAGAAAAACATTGTATAACCTAACAGCAACATGGGGGTGATGATCAACCTTGATGGACTTGCTCATTCCATTAGTGCAACAATCAGGGACAATTTGGGACTGTCTGTGATAGAGAATATCATCTGTATCTAGAGAAGGAACTGTGGAGTTTGAACAAAGACCAAGGACTATTCCCTTTAATTTAGAAAAAAAAAACCTGATATCTTATTGTTTGATCTTGTCTTTTACTTTATGTTTCTTCCTTAAGGATATGATTTCTCTCTCATCACATTCAATTTGGATCAATGTATACCATGGAAACAATGTAGAGACTGGCAAATTGCCTTCTGTGGGGGCTGGGGAGAGGGAAGCAAGATTAGGGGGAAAATTGTAAAGCTCAAAAATAAATAAATTTTTTTAAGAGTCCTGGATTCAAATCCTATCTTGGTCACATCTAGTTATCCTAATAAATTTCTTTGAATCTCAGTACCTCCATCACTTAAGTGGGAATAATACCAATCACTGTTGTATTATAATCACGTATATAGCATCATAACAATATATACTATATACTTTCATCTAGGCTAGCTATATGGCACAGAGGATAGAGCACTGACCTTGGAGACAGGAGTTCAAATTCAGCCTCACACACTTGTCACTTACTTGCTGGTGATCTTGGGCAAATCACTTAACCCTGATTGCCTCACATGCAGGACCATCTTCAGTCATCCTGATTCATATCTGGCGATTGAACCCCCATGGCTCTGGAGGAGAAAGTGAGGCTGGTGACTTAGCACAGCACCCCCCCAATCAAAATCCAATTCATGTGTTTGTCATGGCATCACCTCCCTGATGTCTTGGTCTTCATTGAGAATGAAGGACAAACATCACACTTTTGTCTGTAACCTCTGTGCAGATGACTCCCAAGTCTTCAATTCCAGGCCTAATCACTGACCCCCATATGTGATTGCTTATTTCTTTCTCACAGATTTTTAGCTGGGAGCAACATTCAAGGCTGCCTCCCCCCTTTTAAAAATTTTTTTTTTAATTTTTTATGTTTTCACAAGGCAATGAGGTTAAGTGGCTTGCCCAAGGCCACACAGCTAGGTAATTATTAAGTGTCTGAGGTCGGATTTGAACTCAGGTACTCCTGACTCCAGGGCTGGTGCTCTATCCACTACTGCTCCACCTAGCCACCACCTAGCACCACCTAGACGCCCCAGGGAAGGAAAGTGAATTGTCTAAGGTCAGGAAGTAAGCATCTGAGCTGGGATTTGAACCCAGGTCCATTGACTGCAGACTCCTCTTGTCAACATATCACAGTGTAGGGGTGACTGGATGGTGTAGTGGATAAAGCACCGGCCCTGGAGTCAGGAGTACCTGGGTTCAAATCCGGCCTCAGACACTTAATAATTACCTAGCTGTGTGGCCTTGGGCAAGCCACTTAACCCTGTTTGCCTTGCAAAAACCTAAAAAAAAAAACCATATCACAGTGTACCACCTCAAAATGTTCCAAACTGGATTTGGAATCTTTCCCTCTAAACCTGAGTCTCCATCTGACCTAGTTTCCTGGATTCCATCTCCTCAGAGTTATCCTGCCTGGATCCTTTCCCCTTACTTTTCATGTTCAATTGGTCTCATCTGTTCTGCTTCTCTCAGAGTCATCCTGTTCTATTCCTACGTTCCTTAACTTCACTAGCAACATTTCCCCCTCTCATCCCTCATTGCACTTACCACTGCCACACTAAAGTCTTCCTAATATAGAGATCTAGTCAGGTTACTCTTCTGCTGACATATTTTCAGGGACTCCCCATTGCCTAGTGAGTAAAATTCAAATTCCTCAGCCTGGTTGAAAGGCTCTTTAACATCTGGCATCACTCTTTCAACCCTTGTCTCATAAGCCTCCCCTCCTAAATGGGCACCTCTCTATTCCCTAAACAGCTCCCACACTTTCATCCCCTTATTCATATTTCTCCCCTCTGCCCAGATAGAATTCTGTCTCACTCAGTCCCTCACTTTCCACTCAGATGAGAGAATTGGATGTGATCCCCTCTAAGAACGCTAGCTCTGAATCTATGACCCTCTAATGAGGCCAATCTATATATGGCCTCCTCCACGGAGTCTTCCCTGATTGGATAAGATGCTCTTTAAAGTTCCTTCTACTTGGCCTCCCAGACCTCACTTAATGCCTTCCTTTTGCCTCTTATGCATCTCTAACTTACTGTGTGTTCTCTAAAGGAATGGTATGTGTTTTATTCCCCTGCCTGACTGCAAGTTCCATGAGGGAGGAACAATGACCTCTGCATGTAGTAGGTGCTTAATCAGTATTTGTATAATTGAACCAAATTTTACCTTCACTTTCAGAACATGATTCTTGGTGGCCACACCTTATCTCCATCACTCCCCTCTATTAGAAAGTAAGCATGGGGAAGACAGAGAGCAGATCTTATTCTCTTACTCAGATTTTCAATTTGATTCAAATCAACAAACATTTATTAAGTGCTTATTATGTAACAAGGTCATAGTAACAAGTCAAAGCCTTCTCTGACATCACAGAATGTGCATTCTATTGAAGGGGGGTCACAGATACCGAAATTCAAATATACATAAATATATTATTTATAAGTATACTATATATATATACATAAATGTGCATATATATAAAATAAAGGCAAAGGAATTTGGAGAAGAAAAATATGAAAAAAGGCCCCTGTGAGTGGTAGAATTTGGACTGAACCTTGAAAAAATATAGAGATTGCAAATGGCATCTGGGTGAGGAGGAAAATCATTCCAGAACTGGGATCCATGGAAGTGGAATATCACATACATGAAACACTGAGTTGGCTGGTTTGATTGGCCTGGGGAGAGTGTGAGGCAGAGTACATTGAAAGGAAAATCAGAGCCAGGCCACGGGGGCTTTGATCGTTAAACAAAGGAATCTGAATTTTATCATAGATGCCATAGGGGAGCCATAGCACATTGAATGATATGGTCAGATCTGTGCTTTGGAAGGATCACTCTGACGTTGTATGGAGGATGAACTGGAGGGGGGGAGAGAGAGGAGGAGAGACATCAATTAGGGGTCTGTTTCAAGAGTCCAGTTGATAAGGACCTGAACCAGCGAGGCAGCTATGTGCTCATGGTCTAGTGGATAGATGGCTGGGCAGGGAGTCAGAAAGGGCTGAATTCTAATATGTTGACCCTGGGCAAGTCATTTAACCTGTTTCCTTCAGTTTCCTTTCAAAGAGTCTCAAGAACTTTGAACTTGTACAACATGGGGGGGGTCATTGATCCATGCTACCATGGCATGGCTGGCACCACCCATCATGGCATAGGATGGCTTCATCAGAGAAGGTGTCATGCTGTTTGAGTAAAGCAGAATTGAAGTAGCGAAAAAGAAACTCGAAATACAAAATTTAGAGAATACATTACAAATATTCATATATACCATCTGCGTCTGACTGGTGGTAGAGCATTCTTAGGTTATCTGATCAGCCACTCTTGGACACCAGACTAAGACAGCGATGTCATTTTGGTCCTCTTCAAAAACAAGGGACAATAACCAATTAACTATTGTAAAACGGGAATAATCAGAGCGCTTACCTCCTAAGATTGTTGTGAAGATCAAATAAGTTGTTTAACCCAGTGCCTGGTACATAGTAAGCAGTAGTAGTAGTAGTTAGTAGTAGTAGTAGTAATAGTGGTAATAGTAGTAGTAGTAGCAATAGTAGCAATAGTAGAAGTAGAAGCATCACAGCAGCAGAAGCAGTAGTGAGAAAAAATATGAACATCAACTGTGATATTAAACTATGAAATTCATTTTAATTCAATAATAAAAGTTCCTCAACTGAACTCCTTCAACCCAGATGTAAGATGGATGAAAAGACATAGTCACAGTTGCCCAGAAATGGAATGAACTAGGAGAGGGAGATGGGAAGCTGAAACTCAGGCAGGTAGTGACCCCCTTGTCATGAAAAGTATTCAAGCAGAAACTGGAGTACCTCCCTGACTCAGATGTGGAAGAAAGGATTTTTCTACTAAAGGGCAGGTGCGGGGTGGGGTGGAGAGAATGATGAGTTCTGAAATATTTCTAGCTCTGAGATACTAAGAAGAAATCAAATGTCTATGATTCTAAGACTTCATTTACGAATCGATAAATAAATATTAAACACCTCATTTTTAAGCACAGCATACACTGTGCTATGTTCTGGAGGCCCTGTGATTCTATAATTCTGATAAAACAATTTATCAAGACATTATTATTCTGAGACTCAGATATTGCTGCTTTACCATTCTGGAACATTCCTTCCCCTCTTCCTCTCCCCTCCCCCAGAAGTTCTAGTGAGTGATTCTGTGATTTTATTATCAAAAGTTACCAAGATTTTATGATTCCAAAAATGATAATTTTATATTTCTAAGACTCCAGTTTCCCAAGACTCCCTAATTCGAAATGGACAATTGACCAAGATTCTATGATTTCAAGATTCCAAGCTCTGGAGAATCTCTGATTTTTAGACCTCCGAGTGACTGAGATTCTAGAATTGGATTCCCACAATTTGCCCAAATCCACTGATTCTAAGGCTCGTAGTTAAGGAGATTCTCTGATTTCGGTTTCCCACACCCATAGGCAATCGGAGCTCGGTGTGGGCACTTTGTGCTGAGACGACGAGCGAGGGATTAGTGGGGCCTCCTCACAATGAGTCCCCGGCACTCTCTATATTGATATATTTATGGAAAACGGAGCCTTTCACAGACGTTGGGGCTTTTGTGACACACTGGATTTCACGCAACTCTCATCACTCCCCTGGTAGCCGGGGTGAGGCGCGCGGGGACCCCGGCGCACAAAAGCCGGCCCCTGAGCCCCTCGCGTCATTATCCTAATACGCGGGAGCCTCATCACTTCCCTATTAACTTCAAAGGTCGGCAATCCTATTATGGCCCAGCGCCAAGGCTGGGTCCACTGACAGCCAGCCCTCAAGTCAGGCCTAGAAAGAATGAAATAAAACAGCCCCTTCATTCCGAGAATTGTTGGGCCAGAGAGAGACAGTCAGAGAGACTGAGAGATACAGTCAGAGAGACAGAGACAGAGAGACAGAGACAGAGAGACAGAGATAGAAAGAGAAAGAGAAACAAAGACCAAGAGACACACATATACAAAGAAGCAAAAAGAGACAAGAAAGATATGGACACACAGAGACAGTCATAGAGAGAATCAGATGAAGAAATGAGAGAGAGACGGACAGAGATAGAGAAAAAGAGGGAGAGAGATAGAGACAGGCAGACTGACAGCAAAAAGACAGAGAAAGAGAAAGACAAAGTGAGAGACAAACACAAAGACAGAAATACAGAGAGAAATAAGCACACACAGAGACAGAGATAGATGAAGAAGCAGAGAGTAAGATAGGAGAGAAAAACAGAGAGAGAGAGACTGTCAGAGAGACAGAGAGACAGAGAGAAACAGAGGGAGAGAGAAACAGAGAGTCAAAGAGACATAAAGAAACAGAAAGGCAGGGGAGAGAAACAGAAAGAGAGACAGAGACAATGAGAGAGAGGGAGGGGACAGAGAGATAGAAAGACAGAGACTGAAAGAATCTGAGAGAGGGGGAGAGAGATAGAGGGTGAGAAATAGAAAAAGAGAAACAGAGACAAAAAAATAGGCAAAGATAGAAAAACAAGAGACAAAATTGGAGACAGAGCCAGAGCCAGACAGAGATAGAAACAAAAAAAGAGACGAAGAAACAGAGAGACAGACAGACAGAGAACGAGAGAGACACAGCCATGAAAAAACAGAAAAGATGAAAAGATAGGAAGAAGGGTGGCTAGGTGGCACAGTGGATAAAGCACCGGCCCTTGGAGTCAGGAGTACCAGGGTTCAAATCCAACCTCAGACACTTAATCATGACCTAGCTGTGTGGCCTTGGGCAAGCCACTTAACCCCACTGCCTTGCAAAAACTAAAAAAAAAAAAAAAAAAAAAAAAAGAGGGAGAGACAAAGACATAGAGACAGGGAGACAGAGAAAAAGAGAGATGGAGATGAAGAGACAGAGAGAGAAAAGGAGACAAAGAGAGGTAGAGACACAGAAATATGTACACAGAGGAAGACATAAATAACTGCACACATACATAAAAACAGTATTTTAAAAATTCCATTTTAAAGCCCAGATGTGGCCATCTGTGTATTTTCTGTTTCTGAATGCCTGGAGGCCCTTTGATTCACTTGATAAAAGTTTCTAGCCCTGGATTTGGAGTCAGAGAATCTCAAGCAAGTTCCATTTCCTTCCTGAGCCTCAGTTTCCCCCCAAATGACGTGGTTGTATTCAATGATCTCTAAGCCTCCCTTCAGGTTTGAAATTCTATGCTCTAAGGAGCCCCCCAGCTCTCAATCAGATGATCTTGTGACCATTTCAGTTGCTTCAAAAAACAGCAACAAAAAATTTCCATAGCCTTTGACTCTGAAATCCAAGAGCTAGCCACATACCCTAAGGACAACAAAATATTTATAGCAACATTTTTTTGTTGTTGTTGTAGCAAAGAACTGGAAACAAAGTAGATGCCCCTCTACTGGGGAATGGCTAAGTCAGTTGTAGGATACAGAGGGATGGAGTCTTTCTACTCTAAGAAACAGGACAAACAAATACAAAGGGGGGGCAACATATAAACTGAGGCATGTGTAGTCAACAGTAACAGGGAAATGGTATACACAGTGATAAAAATGGAAACGTAGAGGAGCAAGCAACAGAGAATAAAAACCAGCATCTATCTTTAACTATAAAGACAAAGCACATCCCTGAAGTAGAGATATGAGAACAGATTTTGTAAAGGCGGGGGGCATGATATAGAATACTGCATAAACTGTTGAACTGTATTGGTGGATTGGTTAATTTTGCTAAACTACTTTTTCTTTATCTCATTTTTATATTTTTTTGTTATAAGGGATGGCGTTATAAGGGATATTATAAGGTGAAGGAAGGAAAGGGATATATGTTAAGGTTATGTAAAAACAAAAGATAGCAATAAAAATTGCTTTAGGTCTCTCCTTCTCCATCACTAGAACCAGTGATAATAACAGCCTAAGTTTCTGGATCCTAGAGCAAGTTATAATGTACTTTCTCCTGGGCAGGGTAGAAATTATCTCTATTTTTCAGAGGAGGAAACTGAGGCACAGAGTGGAGAATGACTGGAACAGGTCATGAATTAGTAAGTGAATTGGGAATGGGGTCCCCTGATTCTGGCTATCATAGCTAAACTGTCAGTAATGGCCCTGACCCCCTGGATTTAGGCTTCTATATTTGCCTGCAGTCTTGCGACTATAGAGTTCAGCAAATCCTACAGGAATCCCGAGTCCTGTTCAGCAAATGACTAGAGATTAATTATTGTTGGTAATGGGGAAGGACACACGTATTCCATTGACCAGACTGAGATTGGGGTCTATCTGGGATTGGGACCCAAATAAACTGTACCCCCTCCCCCAAACAAAACAAAATTATAACTGGGACTCTGATCACTTAGTCATATAAGGCTTCTGGCTTCATACCCCAGTGTTCCCTCCAGGTCTCATGAAAAGTTGCTTCCTGACACCTCTCTGCCTCTTCATGGTAGATAGAGCACTGAACTTGGAGTCAGGAAGAACTGAATTCAAATCCCACCTAGACATTTACTAGCAATATGACCCTAACTGATATTCTGCCTTCTTTAGTTTCTACTTCTGTAAAGTGGTGCTGATAGCACCTATTTCTTTTTCTTTTGAATAAATTTATTTATTAATTTTTTCAACTACATGCAAAGATAGTTTTCAATCATTTTTTTTGGAAAGGTTCTGAGTGCCGCATTTTCCTCCTTTCCTCCCTTCCCTTCCCACTCCCCCTGACAGAGCAATCTAATATAGGTTATACATGTATAACTATGTTAAACATATTTCATATTAATCATGTTATGAAAGAAGAATCAGAAGAAAAAGGAAAAACCATAAAACATGAAAAAATTTTAACAATTGAAAAGAGTAGCTTGGGTCTACATTCAGACTCCATAGTTCCTTTTCTGGATGTGAATGGTATTTTCCATCCAAGTCCTCTAGAACTGTCTTTGATTATTGTAATGCTGACTTGAGCAAGTTCATCATAGTTGATCATCATTCAATATTTCTGTTAATGTGTACAATGTTCTTCTGGTTCAATAGCACCTATTTCTAAGGATTATTATGGGAGATCAAATGAGATAACAAACATGGTTTTCAAACCTTAAAGCACAATATAAATATTCGTTATTATTATCATTACTATTAACATCAACAAAAAATGAAAATTATAATGCCAATTCTGGACCTGAAGGCAGGAGACTTGGGTATGAGATGTTGCTAAAGCATTTATTAGCCATTTTTTCTTAACCTCATTTAGTCTACATTTACCCTATAAAATGGGAATATATTTGAATCAATACTTTCATTCTAGGCTTCTCTGTAGAAAGGCACTATAGATTCCTTAAAGCTCTATGGAAATGGAACCAAATGAGATAATGTTCTACAAGCCTGAAGGCACTATATAATGGCTTCTGCTATTGATGTTATTCTTATCACATCCTAGGGACAATGGTGAGTCACTGAAGATTCTTAATGATGATGACATAATTGTGTTGTGGCAAGATTGTTTTGGTGGCACAGTGGATAGAGCATTGGCCTTGGAGTCAGGAGGACAAGAGTTCAAATCTGGTCTCAGATACTTGACTCTAACTAGCTGGGTGACCTTAGGCAAGTCACTTAACTCTGATTACTTGGCATCCAGGACCATCTCCAGTCTTCCTGATTCATGTCTGGTCAGTGGATCCAGATAATTCTGGAGGAGAAAGTGGGGCTAGTAACTTAACCCAGCACCCTCTCACTGAAATCCAATTCACTCCTGATGCCATGGTCTTCTTTGAGAATGAAAGACAAATATTTTGATAGCTGTGTGGTGGATGAGCTGGAGAAATGGGGGGGGCAGGAAAACCAATTAATGACCACCTGGTTACTCCTTTTGAGAGGTAATGAAACCCTGAACTACAGGTGGCAATAAGTAGAGAGAAGGGGGTAGGTGGAACTTGGCAATGCATTGGAAATAGGGAATGATGGAGTTGTGAACATGGCTGGGATGGTGGGGCCCTATACAGAGACATAGGGGCAACTGGAGTAGGGTTAGGTATTTAGGATTGAGAGAATTAATTTCATGTTGGACACGTTGAGTTTGAAATGTCTCTTGGATGTCCAATTCGATCTGTTCAAGGAAGAGCCATTGATGGGACATGGAACGTTAGGAGAGATATAGGGGTTGGACAGAAGAAGCTGAAAATCATGTGCATAAAGCTAACTGAAAAGCTGAGGAGATCATTGAGAGAAAGGGAGGAGAGAAGAGGCTGCAGGATGGAGACTTGGTGGCCAGGTAGCTGATGATTCAGGAGAGGAGTCAGAGAAGACATAGTCAAAAAGGTAGAAGGAGATCTAGGAGAGGAACGATGGAAGCCACAGGGGGAGAAAACAGCTAGGAGAGAGGATGGATGATCAGAACAGAAATTCAATAGTCACTGTACACAAATAGAAACCTAGGAGAGAAAAGTTCCATTTTACTGGGGAGGTCAAAAATACGACTGTAAAGGCTTGAGATGTGAATAAGAACATGGAGACAATGAGTGCAGAGACAGCTTACCAGGAGTTTGATGGAGCAAAGGAGAATAGATTTTGAAAAATAGCTTGAGGGAATAGCAGATTCCCATCAAAATAAGCAAAGACAATATAGTTCCCCCCCCACACACAGACATTTCGATTTTTCCCATTGCAATTTTGATATACTGCCAGCTGGCATAAGATGGGAATTTGGGGGGAGTTTTGTGGAAGCCACAGATGATACATGAAAACCAGCAGATGACATAGAAAAAGTTTAGGAATTCAGTAATGCATAAAATATGAATAATATTGCATAATTGTATAATATACATATATTATATATCAAGTATACTTTATTTTTTAATTCCACAATAATTCAGACTTCTCATATATAAAAAGAGGATCAAAAATTTTATGCAAATTTTCCAGATCATGGGGTTATCATGCTCCTAACCCCCAGGATGTGGAAGGAATAATTGTATTTATGTAGCTCCTTTAATGTTTGCAGAATATTTTATATATAATTGTTCTCTCTTTCTCCATATATACATATATATGTGCACATGTGTATATATATATATATATTCATACCCCTTATAGACTCAATATGAGATAGATAGAATTCTATCAGGGGAATATCTATTTATCTATAGCTATCTGATATTGAGTAATTCTCATCACAATCCTATAAGGGTAGTCATTATTATTATCTCTGTTTTAGGAATGTGGAAACTGAGGCTTAGGGAGGATGTGTTCAGAGTTACATAGGTGTAAAGTATCTGGGGCAAGATTCAATTTCCCTAACTCAAAGTTTAGGCTTCTTCATTCACTTGCCTGTCTCCTTCCACATGAAAGTTTTCCTGAAAAAGGATTATAGGATCTCAGATTTCTACTTCAGAGATCATCTAGTTTGAACTGGACACATTTGTGGGTGACAGGAAAGGATGCAATGGATCAGAAGAATCTAAGGCTGAGGAAGGGGACATAGATAAGAGGTCAGGACCAAGGGCCTGGAGGAAATGAGAGGGCCTAAGCCTATAAACACAAGGGGAGGGGTTGCCCTTGCCAGGGAGCTGGACCACTTCTCATCAGTGCCTGAAGACAAGGAGATAATAAGGCTGATGAAGAGGGATTCTGAGGTACAAAGTGTGAGACAAAAGAAGCTAATGACAAATATTCTCTGTTTTCTTAACAAAGGAAGATGTTGAGATCTGCTGAGAGGCAGAGTGCAAGAGTGATATGAGAGGTTTGAGGGAGGAAAGAGATGATTCTGAATGACCACAAAAGGGACTGTGAGAGGAAGTTCACTAAGAGTGATGAATGGCTTGCCTTGTAGCACTGAGGGCCCAGTTGAGATTAGAGAACATAAATCTATATAAACCCTATTTGATACAGTTCTTTGAATTCCCAAAGAGCATTGAAAAGAACAATGAAATTTGAGGCAACCAGGTGGTCCAGTGGAGAGAGCATCAGCCCTGAAGTCTGGAGGATCTGAGTTCACATCTGGTCTCAGACACTTACTAACTGTATGAACCTAGGCAAGTCACTTAACCTCAATTTCCCCAAAACAAAAACAAGAAAAATACTGGGGGAGGGGATGAGGGGCAGCTAGGTGGCACAGTAAATTAGAACACTGACACTGGAGTTAAAAAGATCTGAGTTCAATTCTGAACTTGCATACTGAGTAGTTTTGTGACCCTGGGCAAGGGTCACAACCCTCCAATTATCTCAAAACAATAGCAAAAATGATAAAAAGTTTGAAGAAAATAAACAGATGGATAGGCCATAGAGTTAGGAGGACCTGAGTTCAAATCCAGACTCAGATATTTAATAATTGCTTAGCTATATGACCTTGGGCAATTCATTTAGCCCCATTGCCTTGCAAAAGCAAAAGAGAGAGAGAGAGAGAGAGAGAGAGAGAGAGAGAGAAGTATATATAAAAAAAGAAAGCATTGCTTCTCGAATCAAAAGATCTGGGTTTAGATCCCATTTCTGGAATTTAACTATGATGCTGGATAAGTCTTTAACCTTTCTGAGCTTTAGTTTTCTCATCAGTGAAATAGGGAGATTAGACTAGGCTATTTCCAAGACCCTTTCCAGCTTTTGGTCTGTAATCCTATAACCATTTTGACAACTGTCACACCTTGGATCTCATCAGTCCTTGAGACTTGAGACTCCAAGATCATAAACTCAGAAATTACCATTTCCACCAATCCATCCTCTCTTGTTCGTCTTCCCGACTTTTTGGCAACATCCAGTTCCTTGATTGTCTTTTATTTTCCCAGTCTGTCAACCCCATTTTTCCTTATTCAGTCCTGACTTATAGTAAGACATATGTTAGTAATGTTCTCTTCTCCATTTGTTAAGCATTAGTAGAATAAAACGTGAAATTAGGCTGCCTTGGTCCACCACATATGTATGCTATCTCACTTCAAACAGACCCTCTCTCAAAAATTCCCTTGTTGCAATTTTTAAAATCCCCCCCCCCCCAATTGCTTTTGGAGAGGCAGGGTTTTTGTAATGACTTTTTGGTTTGATTTTGGTTTTTTTTGAGGTAATGGGCTTATTATTTCATTTGTTCTTTACAAACTCTGTGAGATAGGTGTTATTATCCCCATTTTACAGATGAAGAAACTGAGGCTGAGAGATATTGAGTGACTTGCTCAGGGTCACACAGTTAGTGTCTGAACTCGGGTTCTCCTGACTCTAGGGCCAGTGCTCTATTCATTGTGCCACTTAATTGTTCTTCATGGTGTTTTGGGTTTTTTTTGCAAGGCAAATGAGGTTAAGTGACTTGCCCAAGGCCACACGGCTAAGTAATTATTAAGTGTCTGAGGTCAGATTTGAACCCAGGAACTCCTGACTCCAGGGTCAGTGCTCTATCCACTGTGCCACCTAGCCACTCCTCTTCATAGTGTTTTGAAAAATGGATTTGGAGTCAGGAAAACTTGGGTTTGAATTTTCACCTTACACACTTACTAGCTGTGTGACTCTGAGCAAGGCTAGAGTCCTAGTTTCAGTTTCTGTTCGCCTCAATGTTTCCTTGTCTGTGAAATGCTTACCTCACATATAAAGTTGTTATGAGGATCAGCCAAGATAAGGTATAAGTGATATTGTGAATCAAAGGGCTGGACTTGGAATCAGGAAGAACTGAGTTCAAATGTAGCCTCAGGGGTGGCTAGGTGGCGCAGTGGCTAGAGCACCGACCCTGGAGTCAGGAGTTCCTGGGTTCAAATCCGACCTCAGACACTTAATAATTACTTAGCCGTGTGGCCTTGGGCAAGCCACTTAACCCCATTGCCTTGAAAAATCTAAAAAAAACAAAAAACAAAAAACAAATCTAGCCTCAGATACTCACTAACTGTATGACCTTAGACTAGTAACTTCACATTTGGTGTTTTCCTCACCTACAAAATGGGAATGGCTCCAAATGAACAGAGAAAATAGTATGTGTAAATGTATTTTGCAAATCTTAAAATGTGATATGAATGTGAATCGTCTCATATTCTTCTCTTCTCTCTCCGGGACCCTGACTCTTCCCCTTACTTATTCCTTACTCTTAGATGACCTAGTCTCCTACTTTCCTGAGAAGACTGAGGTTCTTAGACTTTTTTTTTAAATAAATTTTTTTATTTATTTAAGGCAATGGGGTTAAGTGACTTGCCCAAGGCCACACGGCTAGTTAATTATTAAGTGTCTGAGGTTGGATTTGAACTCAGATCCTCCTGATTCCAAGGCTGGTGCTCTGTCCATGGATCCACCTAGCTGCCCCATCCTCAGGCATTTAAACTGCCCCACTTCTCTCCAGTCTTAGAGGATGAGGAGGTTCCCCCTCCTTGGCAAAACTAACCCTTCCTCCAGTACTTCAAGACTCCTCTTGATCTGACTTCATCTATCCACTTACCTCTCTCATGTATCTTTAATCTCTGCCTCTAACTAGTATTTTTCCCCCTCAGACTATAATCACCTTCAGGTCTTTGTTAGCCTTTAAAAAATCCTTCCTTTGACCTTGTCATTTCCTCAAAATATTACCTAGCGGCTTTCCTCTGCATCACTGCCAATTTTTAACACGAGTCATTTACGCTTTCTGCTTCCACTTCTTCCTCTTTGCTCCATTGGTCCTTGGCCCCTCAGAGTCTGACTCCATCCTAACCATGGCACCAGAATGTCTCTCTCCAAAGGCATTAATGACTTCTTTTTATCACTCAGTCCAGTGACTTCCTTTCAGTCATCACTTTCCTTGACTTTTTGTGATACTTTGCTCCACTTTCCTCTTTTTGGACATCTCCTCTTTCGTTGGAATGAATGAATGAATGAATGAATGAATGACACTATTGTACCCCACATTAGAGTGTTAAACTCTGAAGCTACAAATTTAAACAGGTAAGATAGCCCTTGCCTTCAAAGAGCTTACATTCTAATGGGGGGAAGACACCAAATAGAAGGAACTCAGAAAGGAACTGAACATGTTCAAATTGGCATGACTTGGAAAAGACTGGGAAGAGTCTTGGCTCCAACAAAGATGAGACATGAGGGAGATGACCCAAGTGGAGGCAGCAGGAACAAGTCACACCATTTCCTGCACTCTCCTAATCCTTCTCTATCTCTTACTGACTCATTCTCTCCCTTCTGTTCCTTAAATGTGCATGCCCTTCAAGGTTCTGTCTATCTTTTGTTCTCTCTGTCTCTCTGTCTCTGCTTTCTGTGTCTGTCTTTCTGTCTGTCTGTCTCTGTGCATGTCTGTATGTCTCTGTCTCTGTTCTTCTCTGTCTCTGTCTCTCTATGCCTCTGTCTCTATCTCTGTCTCTGTGTGTTTGTGTTTATACATCTCTGTTTGTTCTTCTTCTCTGTTTCTCTCTATCTCTGTCTCTGTGTGTTTGTATGTCTCTGTCTTTATCTGTTTGTCTCTTTCTCCATCTCTCTAGGGCAACTAGAGTGGATAAAACCCTGGCCTTGGAGTCAAGAGGACAGGAGTTCCAATCCGGCCTTACACACTTGATGCTTACTGGCTGTGTGATCTTGGGCTAGTCACTTAACTCTGATTATCCGGCATTCATGGCCATCCTGATTCACATCTGGCCTCTGGACCCAGATGGCTCTGAAGGAGAAAGGAGGCTGGTGCCTTAGCACTCAAATTCAATTTACATGCTTGTCATAGCATCACCACCTCGATGATGTCTTCTTTGGAAATGAAGGACAAACATCATTATTATTATTCCCCATCTCTCTATCTCTGCCCCTCTTTTTATGTTTATCTTTGTCTCTATCTCTGTGTCTGTATGATTATTTGTTTTTCAATCCCTCTGTCTGTCTCTGTCTTTCTCTGTTTGTCTTTCTGTCTGCCTGTCTCTCTCTGTCTCTGTCTCTGTCTCTGTCCGTCTCTGTGTTTGCTCCGGGAGTGTGGTCTCTCTCTCTCTGTGGCTATATGTCTGTCTCCACCCTCTCTATCTCTGTATCTCTCTATCTTTGTGTATGTCTCTGTCTCTGTATCTCTCTTTTTCTCTTTCTCTTTGTCTGTCTCCCTCTGTCTCTCCCCTCTGTCTGTCTCTTTTCTGTATCTCTCTGTCCCTGTCTGTGTCTGTATCCATCTCTCCATCTCTATCTCTGCTTGTGTTTCTCTCTTACCCCTTGCTGATCTCACTCACCCTCAAGTTTCAATAATCATCTTTATGTAGGAGTCTCACAGAGCTTCATCCCCTCTCCCCATAACCTCTTCCAAGAGCTCTAGTCCCAGATGTCCATCTTCCTTTTGGAAATCTCTTCCCCAGTGGATGTTCTAGTGCCACCTCAAATTCAATACATCCAAATCTGAAATCATCATCTTCCTCAAATCTGCTCTTTCTCTTAATTTCCCTGTTGGCACAACAGAGTAGTTTCGGGTTTAAAATCTGCCTAAAAAAAAAGTCTTCTGCATCTCCGTGTTGCCTTTAGGATAAAATTCAATGTGCTCTCTTGATCATTTAAAGCCCTTATAATTTGGTTTTGGGTCACCTTTTCTGATTGATTTCACAAGAATCCCATACATGGACTCTAGGTTCTAATTACACTGGCCAACTCCTCCCGGGTGGGACTTTCATCCTCTGCCTCTGTGTTCCTTAGGCCTGAAATCCTCTCCCTCTGGGCTCCCACTTCTTGGAATCCCTGATTTCCTTCAGGATTCTGCTTCTGGAACATGAAACTTTTCTTCTCTTCTCCAAGGTTACCCTCTATAGGTTTTGCACATATTTTGTATTTATCTATATATGTTCAAACATATCTAGATCAGAAGCTCCTTGAGGGCAGAATTTGATTTCCTTTGTATCCCTAGCACCTATCACAGGATCTGGAAAGTGGTAAGTGCTTAATAAAAAATATTGTGGTTTGATTGATTATTAAGTCCCTTGCATAATTTAGTACCCAGAAGAGGATCTTACAACAGTTGGAGTCTAAAGATGATGATGCTTATCTTTCCTTCTCAAAGAACCATGATAATAGGGAGTTGATGCTATGACAAGCAAGTGAATTGGATTTGAGTGAGGGGTGCTATGCTAAGTCACCTGCCTCATTTTCTCCTTCAGAACCTGGCCATATATGAATCAGAAGGATTGGAGATGGTCCTGGATGCCAAGCAATCAGGGTTAAGTGATTTGCCCAAGGTCACTTAGCTAGTAAATGTCTGAGGATTTGAACTCAGATCCTCTTGTTTTCAGGATTGTAGCTCTACCACTCTGCCAGGAGACTAATAAATTTTTAATGAATGAATAAATGTTTCAATTCAGGTTCTGCCCACAACTAAAATATTGTTATAATAATGAGGATAATAATTATAATTTCCATTTAGCTTTTTAGTACTTTCCTCACAGTAATTCTGGAAAGTGGGCAGTAAATAAAGTACTATTCCCCACTTTACTGGTGAGAAATCTGAAGCTTAGTAAGTCAGTCAATGTTTATTAAGGACCCATTATTCTGTCTGGGTCAGGCAGGTGGAGCAACGGATAGAGCACTGGACCTGGATTCAGGAGGACTCATCTTCCTGAGTTCCTGGCCCCAGACACCTACTAGCTAAATGACCCTAGGCAAGTCCTTTAACCTGTTTACCTCTGTTTTCTCATCTGTAAAATGAGCTGGAGAAGAAAATGGCAAACCACCCCAATATCTCTGCCAAGAAAATCCTAAATGAGATCATGAAGAGTGGGGAATTCTGTAAAATGAGCTGGAGAAGGAAATGGCAAATCACCTCAGGACCTCTGCCAAGAAAATCCCAAATGAGATCAAAAAGAGTGGGGAATTACTGAAACAATTGAACCATCATTCATGTGTCAGACTCTGTGAGTAACTCAATGTCCTCCATTGAAAAACTCACAGTCTAATGAGGAAGACTATGGCCATCAAATAAGATATAGCCAGGAAAAATTGTCATAATGCCATCAATAATAGGGAGACAAGATTCAAACCCAGGACCAGTTGTCTTCTATCTAAACTGAGCTGTCATCTCCACCACAAGAAGAGAATGATGGGGTAGAGCATGAGAGGGAGAAGCAGGGATTGAAGTCCCCATGTGGGTCCTGTAGACTCTCAAGGGCTTTTGGTGAATATTCTCCCTGAAGTCTTGGTTTGGGTTTGGGGGGGGCCTAGAATTGAAAATATAATACCCAGTTTTGGCTATAGATCTGGTGGGGGGGGGTGTAAAGGGAAATCTCAGTGATTTATAGTTTTCTGCAGAATTCTGAAGACAAACTGCTCTACCCTCAAAAATATCCCCGCCACCATTCACAGCCTAAATCAGAAATACAGAAACAGACATCCAACCCATCTGTTCACTCTTTACTTGTGTCCCTTGCTTTATGCAAACCTGGTCTGGAAAGACAATTTTTGGTTTAGGGGAGAAGCCCTGAGCTAGGAGGTAGGGACCCAAATTTCAGACTCAATTGTCTGACTCCCTGAGTGACCTTGAGTAAGTCACTTCTCTCAGATTACTTTCCATCTACTCTATATCTTTTATATGAATCTAATTCTTTGAATATTGTCTCCCCCCATGAGGATGTACACTCTTTGAAGGCAAGAATCTTGTACTTAATAAATGTTTGTTAACTCACCTCTCTAGGCCTCAGTTTCCTCATCTATTAAAAGAAATGATTTCCATCTCCACTTTCTTTTTATTTTACTTTTTTTTTTTTGCAAGGCAATGGGGTTAAATGACTTAACATTACATACCACTTTACCTAACCAAATTAGGCAATTATTAAGTGTCTGAGGTTGGACTGGAACTCAGGTCCTCCTAACCAGTGCTCTATCCACTGGACCTGGATTCAGGAGGACTCATCTTCCTGAGTTCCTGGCCCTAGCTGCTCTCCATCTCCACTTTGGAAGTTTTCCCCAGCTCTGACATTCGAAGTTTGAATGTACTTTCCTTTTTCTTAGTGGGAAATGCCTCCCAGAACCCACAGAGATGCCCTTCAGGCAGTGCCAGGAACTTGTTTTCCAGGTCACTTGAGAAGAAATGCCTGAGGGTAAGGAAGGCTAGGTCTAATTTTCTTCTGGGCTGGAAATCTCTAAGCTAAGAGGAACGAGAAAGAAGGGGAGCTGAGGGCTGAGCAGCCCACAGTCCTCCCTTTGAATCCAAGATAGGTCCATGTCTACCCCTTTGGGGTAGAAGCAAGGACAAGGGTGAGGACAGGGCAGGGACATCTCCATTTGCCAGGCTCAGAGGTCCATTGGAGAGCTATTCGTGGACCTCTTCTCCAAGGGACTAGGGGCTTAGACCCAGGCATCCTGCCTCAGCTTGGGGTGAGGGGGTAGGACTCCCACTCCTGGAAGGGGGCAGACTGGAGTCCCAGTCAGGCAGTGCAGGGCCAGTGCCTGTCTCAGTGCCCCAGGCTGGGGTCACCTGAGGAGCCATCATGGGTGGGGCCAGATGCAGCTGCACAGGAGGGTGCCATGGAGAGTTAAAAACAAAAAGAAAAAGAAAAACTGCTAGAGCAGAAGGCAGCCTTGTCGGGTCAGGCACCTCTGAATGGCAGGACCTTCTCAGATGGCAGGACACCTCTAAATAGCAGCCTAGCAGTGGATAGTAGGGCATCTCTGGATGGTAGGACCTTCCCAGATGGCAGGGCACCTCTGGATAGTAGAACACTCCTAAATAGCAGGTTTGCAGGGCACCTCTGGAAGATAGAACCTCCCCAGATGGCAGGGCACCTCTGGATGACAGGACACTTCTAAATAGCAGGCTAGCACTGGCTAGCAGGGCACCTCTGGATGGCAGGACCTTCCCATATGGCAGGGCACCTCTGGATGGCAGGATACCCTTAAATAGACTTGCAGGGCATCCCTGGATGACAAGATCTTCCCAGATGGCAGGGCACCTCTGGGTGGTAGGACACCTCTAACTAACAGGTTAGCAGTGGATTGCAGGGCACCTCTGGATGGCAGGACCTTCCCATATGGCAGGGCACTTCTGGATGGCAGGATACCCTTAAATAGACTTGCAGGGCACCCCTGGATGACAGGATCTTCCCAGATGGCAGGGCACCTCTGGGTGGTAGGACACCTCTAACTAACAGGTTAGCAGTGGATTGCAGGGCACCTCTGGATGGCAGGACCTTCCCATATGGCAGGGCACCTCTGGATGGCAGGATACCCTTAAATAGACTTGCAGGGCACCCCTGGATGACAGGATCTTCCCAGATGGCAGGGCTGGCAGGGGCCCCTCTACGGCTGGGCACCACAGGAGGAGGCTGGAGCTCCTGGCCGGGCTTAGTCCTCGGGGTGAGGGGGCTCTGGTCCTGCCCCCCAGGTTTCCGCGCCCCCTGCCCCGCCGGGTCAGGGCGCAGAGCGGTGACCGGCCCCAGATGCCCGCCCCGCAGCGCTTCCAGGAGCTCGGTGGCCGCGGCTCAAGCCCGCGCCGGTTCTTCGCCCTTCCAGCCGCGTCCCGGGCCGGCTCGTCGGGCCCCGGCTCCCCGGGCCCGGCAGCTACTGACCCGGCTGGGAAGCTCCGGGCTCCTGCCGCCCGCCCCTCCTTCTCCGCCGGCCTGCTCGCTCCACCTAGCGGCCGCCGCCCTCGCCTTGCCAGAAGCCACCCGAGCAGGCGCAGGGTTCTCGATGCTGGGGTGCCCAAGGGTGCGCCCTCGACTGAAAGGACGGAAAACTGAGTCCCAGAAAACACAGGGAATCACCCAAGGTCACCTAGTGAGGTGGAAGAAGAGGCCGGACTAGGACTCGGGTCTGCCGACTCCTAACTCAGGATTTTATTTTTAAAAAATGTTTATAATAAATATATGTTTAATATTCAATTTTATTTATTAATAAAACTTTATTTTATTAACTACTAGACGGGGGTTAATAATAAACAAGATAGAAGCATCATGGAATCAGATCCAGAGCTGGAAGGGACCTTAGCAGCAATCTCATTTTATGGAAGAAGAAAATGAAGGCTAGAGAAGTTAAAGGACTTACCTAAGGTCATACAAGTAAGCAGTAACAGAAGCCATAATAGAACACAGGCCCTTTGATCCCAAATCCAGGGCTCTTTCCAAAATCTAATATCTGTTTAAAGGTTAATAGATTTTAGAGCTGGGAAGGTGATTGGAGGCCATCTAATCTAAGCCCTCCATGTTACAGATGAGGAAATTGAGGCACAGAGGAAGAGCTTGGCTAAAGTCACATAAATGGCACAGATCCTCTCGACTCTGAATCTAGGTTCTTTCTATTGCATACCACTTTACCTATTTGGTCCAGATTTATTTAAACTGACTTTGGCAAATACTTTTAAGTGCTTACTCTGTTTGAGGTCCAGTGCTCAGCCTTGGGGATACAAAGATGAATGGAATTCGGGCTCCTTTTTCTTTTAGAAATTCATAATCCAAAGGAGTTGGAGGGAAGGGAGGTAGAATAAGGAAGGGGAATGAATAAAATGAATGGGGGGAAACCATTTATTTAGTGCTTTGACATATGTACAATGCTATTTGTTGGAGGATACAAATAGAAAACCAAATATAGTATCACCCCTCCAGAAATTTGTGTTATAATGGAGGAAGCACTATAAGTAGGGAAATTGTGACCAAAGAGATGACTTTACCTATATGTATGGTAAGTAGGGCTGTGATAAAGTAGATTGATACACCCCATCCATGGACAATGGCTGAATTGATTTGATCCTGGTTTGTAGTTCCAGTAGTGGAGGTGGGGAGGAAGAAGGAAAGGGTACCTTTCTAGGAGGTCAATGAGGATTTTGTAAAGATGGGAGTAGGGGTGGCTAGGTGTCACAGTGGATAAAGCACCAGCCCTGAAGTCAGGAGTACCTGGGTTCAAATCTGGTCTCAGACACTTAAAAATTACCTAGCTGTGTGGCCTTCGGCAAGCCACTTGACCCTGTTTGCCTTGCAAAAACCTTAAAAAAAAGATGGGAGTAAAGTGAAACTATTCTGGGCTTTTCTGAAAAAAAGGTTGTGAAGGAGACAGTCACCAATCCTGGAGTGAGATTCTAGAGCAGAAGTTCCTCCAGGGTATGGTCAACAGGAAGCCTCCAGTGATGGAGGTGACCAGAGAGGAAGGAATGTGGGCAGAGGCAGGCATTCGAATGTTTTGAGGTTTTGGGTTTTTTTTTTTTTTGAGGCAATAGGGTTAATTGGGACTTGCCCAAGGTGACAAAGTTAGGTAATTATTGAGTGTCTGAGGTCAAATTTGAACTCAGGTCCTCCTAACCCCAGAGCCAGTACTCTATTCACTGAGCCACCTAGCTGCCCCTGAATGTGTATTTTTTAAGGTGATTTTATTTTTTTTGTATTTTTTCTAATTACATGTAAAGATAATTTTCGCCATTCATTTTTTATAAGATTTTGCATTCCACATTTTTCTCCCTCCTTCCCTCCCTTCCTTTCCTCTTTCCTCCCCAAGACAAAAAACAATCTGATATTAGGTTAAATATGAACAATTATGTTAATAGAGTGTGTATTTAAATTACCTTCTACCTGTGTTCAGATACCTCATCTTGAAGTGGAAGTAACTGGGCTCTTCCCAGCTCTGGCAAGTCAAAGCTATTAATAAGGCTTTACTAAGTGCTTACACTGTGCTAAGAACTAAGAAGATAAAGAAAAAACAAAGAGAGTATCCTCAAGGAGTTTATATTCTAAGGGGGAGGGGAGGAGGCAAGCATGAATTGATGACTTGAGACACAGATAGACTTATTCCAAAACAACAATGTACAGAGATCTGGGTTCCAATCCTGCCTCTGACACATTCCTAGCAGAGTGTCTCTGGGCACTTAATCTTTTAGTCCCCTAAGCTATCTCAGTAACTTGTAGAGAAGGTGATGATCTACATGGGTAATGGAAATTCCTCTCTGAAAGCTCCTTCAAAGCTGAAATCACATAAAAATGGATTGATTGCCATCCAAGGACCTACTTGACTAAAACAAGGGAGGCTCAATCCCAGTTCAGTCAGGGGATGCAGGTGAATTCTCCAGTCACAATCCCTCTTGATGATTACCTGTACTGAATTTATGATCAGTGTTGGGAGCAGGATTCACATTGACGAATGCCTAGAAATAATGGAAAAGCCTGCCTCCTAAAGAAGTGAGCTCCCCATCCCTGGGATCCCTTATTGGACCCAGGTCAAGAATCCTTGTGCTAATTGTCATTTGGAAACTCTAGAGGGAATTCCTGTTTTGGGTCTTAGGATGAATTAACTAGATGATCTTTCAGGTGTCCTTCTCCCTCTGAGGGTCTCTGAGAGGGTTCATATCAAAGGTTTTAGAATTGGGAGACATTTCAGGGGTCATCTAATCCAACCTTCCAACCTTTTAGCTGACAGATGAGGAATAGGCAACCCACAGAGATTATGTCTATTGCTTTCTTTTCCCTCTGCTAAATTAAAACCTCCAAAGGGGCAGGAACTGCTCTTTAAAGAACTGGAAATGACTGAAAGGACTCAACAACCACCACAATGATCCCCACAGGGGAACAGGAAAAGGGAGACTGCTAGAATTTCAGACAAAAGTCCTAAATCCAAACTATGCTTTTACCACTTGCTTTGTGACCTTGATTGGGTCCCTCTCAATATCTCTCTCATCCATACTCTTTTCATCCCTGATACAGTCATCCAATCTAGTTTATAACTTCATCATCTCCTTACCTCGACTCTTTTATAAACCTCTCTGCCTCAAGTTTCTCCCTCCTCCAATTCATTCTCACTCATCTGTCAAAATAATTTTCCTAAATCACAGATCTGACCCTCATTCTTCCCTCTTCACTAAACTTTGATGGTTCTTAGGTATGTCTAGGATGAAGTATAAACTCCTGTTTGCCATTCAGTGTTCTTCACAATTGGTCCCAGATTACCCCTGCAGTGGCATTGGAAATCCATTCCTTTCTCACCTCTCCTGCTTAGAATCCTTAATTTACTTGGAGCCTCAGCTTAAATGCTGTCTTCTGCTTGAAGGCTTGTCTAGCTCCCCTTTCCACCAAGCTGCTAGAGTCTTCCTTTACCTATTGACCTTATAAGAACAGCTAGGTGATCCAGTGGATAGAAGTCAGGAAGCCTTGAATTCAATTCCAAACTCAGACTCTTACTAGTTGTGTGACCTTGGTCAAGTCACTTAACCCTGCTTGCCTCGGTTTCCTCATCTATAAAATGACCTGGAGATGGAAATGGAAAAAAAAAAACAGTATCTTTGCCAAGAAAGTCTTAAAATGGATTTTCAAAGAATCTCTATGTTGTATATATCTAAATAAAGACTTGCCTGTTTCTATGACTGTGAGATCCTTGAAGGCAGACTGTTACAATTATCACTGCAGAGCCTAGTCCAGGTATCTCCAATGTTGCGTGATGACTGGATGCTTGATAGACCCTCCCAGGAGTTCTGTAAGAAAGTTTTGCCAACATGATTATCATTATTTTGAAGACTGAAATATCTGGAAGGACATGGACAAATTGGAATGTATCTAGAGCAAAAGTTCTTTAAAAAAATTTTTTTAATGAAAAAAATCTATTTTGTTTCCCTTCCATTGATAAAAAGAAAGAGAACATCAGATCATTCACTGTCAAGGAGAGAGGGGCAAAGAAAAATATAGAACTGAAAACCCAAAAAAATGAATGTTGAAAAACTATCTTCCCCTGTAGTTGGAAAATAAATAAATACATTTATTCTTTTTTTTTAGGTTTTTGCAAGGCAAATGGGGTTAAGTGGCTTGCCCAAGGACACACAGCTAGGTAATTATTAAGTGTCTGAGGTCAAATTTGAACTCAGGTCCTCCTGACTCCAGGGCCAGTGCTCTATCTACTGTGATACCTAGCTGCCCTAATAAATACATTTATAAGAAAAAAATGAAGAGAATAAAATTCTTTAAACAAATAGGTATAATCAAACCCAAACAAATTCTTAAATTGGCAATAAATAAAAAATTTGGCTCAATCTGTCCTCTTTGTTAGGAGGTAAGCAGCCTGTTTGATCAAGGATCAATAGCGATAGCACAGGTAAAGCAACTTACAAATCTGAAAACATTACGTATATGCAGGATATAATAACAGGTCCTCAGGAATCCTGGGTACTCATTGCTGAGATGAGAATTATGAAGAGTTTCAGAGCTGCTTATCTTTACAATGTTTTTATTATTGTATAAATTGTCCTCCTGGCTCTAGCAGGCAGGAATTCTTCACCTGTGGTCTGTGAACTTTTTTTTTAATATTTCAATAACTATATTTCAATATAAATGGTTTCCTTTGCAATCCCATGTTTATATTATTTTATGCATTTAAAAATAAGATTCTGAGAAGAGCTCCATAAGCTTCACCAAAGGTTCTGAGACACACAAAAAAGTTAAGAACCAATCTCATCTATCCACCACCCACCAATCCACAACAGGAAGGCAGGAGACTAGACACCAGGTCATAAGAATATCACAGAGGTTAGTAAGTGACTAGTCTAGGAAGCCAATATGTGTCAGATGGAGGACTTGAACCCAGATTTACTTCAAAATTCAGCTTTGGTGAGGTCTCCTTTCTTTTTTTTTTTTTTTTGGCAAAGCAATGGGTTAAGTAATTTGCCCAAGGTCAGATAGCTAAGTAAGTATTAAGTGTCTGAAGATAAATTTGAACTTAGGTCCTTCTGATTCCAGGGTCAGTGCTTTATCCATCTAACTGCTCCCCCTTGAAGACTCCTTTCTTAACCTTTCCAACTACTAGTGTTTTCCATACTATCACCATCATCAGTCATCATCATCATCATCATCATCATCATCATCATCATCATCATCATCATCTAACACTTATTAAGTAACTATTACATGACCAAATTTCAGATCTCTTTGAGCTCGACATCAATCAACCAACCAAGCATCTATGTGCAGGCCACTGTACTAAGTACTGAAGATACAAAGAAAAGCAAAAATAATGTCCCTGCCCTCAGGGCACTTCCATTCTAATGAGGGGAGACTGGAACTACAATTTATACAGATAAATGTATCTACTATATTCTACATCTCTCTATATATGTTGTATATCTACATATCTACACACAGGTTAGCTAGATAGTGCAATGGATATAACACTGACCTTGGAGTCAGAAGGACAGGCATTGGAATCCATCCTCAAACAAAAATACTTACTAGCCGTGTGACCTTGGGCAAGTCATTTAACCCCAATTGCCTTGAATCCAGGGTCATCTCTAGTCATACTGATTCATATCCAGCCACTGGATCCAGATGGCTCTGGTAGAGATAATGAGGCTAATGACTTAGCACAGCATCCCCTCAAATGCAATTCACGTGCTTGTCATAGCATCACCTCCCTGATGTCACGGTCTTCTTCAAGAATGAAAGACAAACATCATTGCATATTTACATAGATCTACACTGTATCTACATATATGTTGTACATAGGATCATAGAATCATAATTTAGAGCTGGAAGTCACCTTAGAATTGTGAGTCTAACTCCCTTATTTTCCAGTTAAAGGAACTGCCACCCATGAAGTTAAATAATTTCCCCAAGGTCACACAGTTGATTTGAACTAAGGGCTTCTTGCTCCAAAGTCAGTGTTCTTTCCACTGTACCACATGCTGGTTTTTTAAAATTCTATTTTATTTTTTAGTCAGCATAAATCTTCCTTCTCTCCTTCTACCCTAGTCCCCAACCCCAACCCCAATGATAATGAAAAAAAAAGCAAAGCTCCTGATTATAAACATACACAGTCAAGAAAAACAAATTTGGCCATGTCCAAAAATAAAATCTATGCCTTATTTGGAAATCTGAGCTCTTTGCTCTATCAAAAAACAGGCACCATTTTTCATCATTGGTCCTTGTAATGTTTACACCCATAAAATATCAATTCCATGAGAGTAAGGGTTGTTTTGTTTTTGTATTCTTGGTGCCAATTCAATGATTAGTATATAGTAGGGACTTTAAAATGTCTGTGGGTGGATGGATGGATGGATGGATGTATGGATGTATGGATGGATGGATGGATGGATGGATAGATGGATGGATGGTTGAATGCATGGATGGATAGATGGATGGATGGATAAATGGATGGATGGATGGATGGATGGATGGATGGATGGATGGATGGTGACTCTATTCACTACTCCAGTATTTTTCTCCCAGACCCATGAAATCAGGGCTTTTTGGAAGTCAGGTCTGAGCACATCTTGGAAAGACAGGACACTGCAGCCAGCCGTGTCCCTCCCCTTCTGTCCAACCTTCCTGTCCTCCCTGCTGGTACTCTCTAGAGAAGTCGGAATGGCAATGTAATGACATCCGCAGAGCGAGCCAGCTGGCTCCTAAGGAGACTGGTGGAGAACAGTTGTTTTCTGAAAGATTAAAGTGATTACAATGCAACTGATGCTGGGGCCCTTGGCCTGGCCCCGAAGTCTCCTCTGGGGGGAATAGGCCTTCGCAAAATTTGTCAGAAAACATGCTTCAAACAGACCAGGCAAAGCCCAGATGGAGACTTGAGTGGAAAAGCTGGGGGGAGAATGGAGGGGGGGGCTTCTTAGATCTGTCCCCTCCCACCCTTCACTTCTCCCTAGGGTTGTGTTCTGGGGGTAGGATGCTGCTGAGAGTACTGTAAGCTTGGAACTATCCCAGGTCTGAGTGAGAAATGGAGTCCCTGAAGAGAATTCTCTGTCCTTAGTAGTGGGGAGGGAGGGGGAGGAGAATAAGTGGTGGGAGCATGTATCCCACATGGAGGTTATTTCCAGCCTTATGCTTCGAAAACCCTTGTCTGATTTGGGGAATCTTCATCATATGAAAACTAGTCTGATGCAAAATGGGGGTGGGGTAGAGGGTCAATGACAGAAAAAGGAAATTCAATGTTTGGAATAGAGAACCAATGAGGAGAAAGTTGGAGATTTAATGAAGAAAATGGAGGCTCAGGGAGAATGGGGATTTGGTGGTAGATGGGGGTTCAGTGAGGAGAAAGGCAGCTCAGGAAGGGGACAGAGGTTCAGCGAGGAAAAAAGAGGCTCTATGAGCATGCTGGGGGCTCAGTGAGAGGGGAAGGGGTTCAGTTAGGGGATCAGTGGGAGCTGGGGACTGAGTGAAGGACATGAGATTGAGTGAGGAGGATGGGAGTTGAGTGAAGAGATGGGGAGCTGAGTGAGGGGGATGGGATAGGAATCAGTGGAGAATGGGGGCTGAGTGAAGGGCATGAGATTGAGTGAAGGGACTGGGGGCTGAATGAGAAGGATGGGTCCCAATAAGGAAGCTAGGGGATCAGTGGAGAATGGGGGTTTAGGAAAGGGTATGAGACTGAGTGAGCAGCCTGGGGGCTGAATGAGGGAGTTGCTAGGGAATCAATGGAGAAAAAGAGGGCTGAGTGAAGGGCATGAGACTGAGTGAGGAGGCTGGGGGGGAGGCTGAGTGAGAGGGATGAGACTGAATGAGGGAGATAGGAGCCAGGTTGGGGATGAGAGCTCTGAGAAGGATATAAGACTCCATTAAGGTGAATTTGAAACTGTGTAAGGATGGTTCAGAAATTCTCTAATTTTGGGGGGCCACAGTCTATCCCTCAGGGACACAGGTGTCTATCCTCCAGGCCCTTCTCCCAAGCTAAGTGGCAGCTCCAAAGATCTGAGGGGCAGGTGAGGCCAAGCCTGACCCTCTCCGGCAGGAAGGGAAGGCAGAGAGTGAAGGTTGGGCTGGGGCCAAATTGAAATTGATCGAAGAAACAAAGCTGGACCCCAGGCAGACGCTAACTGGACTCGGGGGGACCAAAAGGAGCGACTCACTGGAGCGTAGGACAGGACCAGGATGTGGAAAATCATTTAATCTGAAGCTTGGGTTGGATGTCCCAAAAGAGAACCCCTCAGTGTAGAGTCTCTTTAAGATGCCTGCTGGCCAGAGGCCAAGAGGTAGAGGAGGAGAAGCCAGGCCTGTGGAGGGGCCCTGAAGGCTTCAGAGATGGGCAGGGATTCTGACAATTCTACCCATTAACATCTCAGCAGCTGTCCCCGAGGGGTCTCATTCCCCTTGGATGCCAGGACTCAAATGCTTTCTTTTAGGAGCTGGGACCTCCTCTCCCAGAGGTGGCTTTCCACAGTCATCTCCTTCTTCCCTTTGGCAAATTCCTTCTGAGGGCCAACTCCATTTTGAGAGATTCATTTGCTTCCTGGCTGTGCTTTGTATTTTCTATCTCCTCTTCCCCAATTCCTTTAAGACTTCTTTTTTGTGTCTTCTTCCCTCATTAGACTATAGCTCCATGAAGGCAGGGATAATCTTCCTTATTTTGCTTGTTGTATTCTTGGTTGAGCTTTCTCTCCTTCCCCAGCTATTGACCTCTTGAGTCTCCTCAGTCTCTGGTTCCTTGGACCTTTGTTTCTCCAGCTCTTATTCCTTAGGCCTTCTCTCCCTTCCCAGTCTCTGGCCTCCTGAGCCTCTCCAGCCTCACTTCCTTGGCCTTCTCTCCCTCCCTGGCCTCTGGTTCCTTGGGTCTTCTCTTCTTCTCCAGCCTCTGGCCTCCTGGGACCATCCTGCCTCAACTTTTTGGGGCCTTCCTTCTCTCCCTCCCCAGCCCCTGGCCTTCTGAGTCCCCCAGCCTCTAGTCTCCAACTCATCTCAGAATCACCAATAACAACAAAAATCATATAACCCAACGTGAACCTGATCAAGAATCCTCCTGACATCATATTGGATAAGAGGCCACCCAACCTTTGCTCTGAATCATCCAGCATTAGAGAAACATTCTCTCCTGAGGCAGGGGAGCCCAAACCACTGTGGACAGTTAGAATGGTAGAGAAGCCTTCCTTCAACCAACCCTAGAGCTAGACCTGCTTCTTTGCATCTTCCTACTTTTGCCCTCTGAAGCTAAATAAAACAAGTTTAATCCCTCTACATAAACCCCCCCTAGAAATATGTGCAGAGAAGAATTCTGACCAATGCAGTGACTCACCATGATCCTAAAGAATAGAAGAGTCTCCTGGCTGAAAGGTGCTGGATTCAGAGTACAGAATGAAATAAACATTTTTGATCATGGTCAATGTGGGAATTTGTTTTCCTTGATTCTGCATATTTGTTAGAAAAGTTTTATTTTTCTATTTCTCTTTTTGTTTATTCTAATTAGGAGAGAGAGGTGGTAGGGGAAAATAATCCTTTTTTAATTAAAAAAAAGAAAAAACTCAAGTATTTAATAGCTATCTTGGGGCGGCTAGGGTGGTGCAGTGGATAGAGCACCAGCCCTGGAGTTAGGAGGACCTGAGTTCAAATTCAACCTCAAACACTTAATTACCTAGCTGTGTGTATTGCCTTGTAAAAAAATAAAATATATTAAAAGAATAGTATCTTTCCCTTTTCACCTACCCTCTGCCACCTTCAGTCCTCCTTTCTCTAGGCTGAACATTCCTTGGACAGATGCTCAGATGGTATGATCTTCATCTTGCTGCTCCCCACGCCCCTAGACTCTGGACCCTGATCAGTTTACCAGTGCTCTTCCTAAAATGGGACACCCAGAACTGGTCACAACATGTCAGATGAGGACAGGGCAGGATATAGGGACAGCAAGATTTTTACCTCCCTCATTTATTCCAGACAGTATTGTTCTTCTCACAAATAATAGTCCAAGATCACATTGCTTTTTTAACTGCTAAGTCATGCTGCTGACTCTGAGCCTGGCAGTCCATTGACATTCCCCTTCCTTTTTGCCTCCTCAAGAAATGACCTGGACATTCAGCACTCCCATTTATTAAGTCTCTCCCCATCTACTGGTTTCTTCCCTGCCCAAATATGCCCAAACTTTCCCAGCTTTAAAAAAATGCTCCCTAGACCATAGAATCTCTTTAAGGGATCCTCTTCTAGGGACTGTCCATTGCCTCTTGGCTGAATGCAAGTCCCTCTGCTGGACAGTTAAAGCTCTTTCCAGCCTGACCCCTTCTTGACTTCCCAGTTTTAGCCACTACACTTCTCTCACACGGATGTCTACTGGTCTACTTCTCTCACACACACACACACACACACACACACACACACACACACACACACACACACACACACACATTTTTTTTTTTTGGCAAGGCAATGGGGTTAAGTGGTTTGCCCAAGTGTCTGAGTTAAGTGTCTGAGGCCGGATTTGAACCCAAGTACTCCTGACTCCAGGGCTGGTGCTCTATCCACTGTGACACCTAGCTGCCCCCCCCACACACACACTTTTTCATCTCTGGTCTCTGGGTCTTTGCTCTGGTCATGTCTCATGCCTGGAATGTCCTCCTCTCACCTCTGTTTCTTACAATAGAATTCTTGGTTTCCCACAAGACTTTGTGGAAATACCTTTTTTGCAGTCTTCCCAGTGGCTAGTGCCTTTCCCCCTTAGGTTACCTTCCATCTACTCTATATACTGCAACAGCTGAACATACCTGGACCTCAATGCCATGATGTCATAGATCCTCTTTGAAAAAGAAGGATCAATAAAAATGTGTGCTGTATCTGCCCAGTTATTTACACATTTTCTCCAACATTAGAATTTAAGCTCCTTGAGCTGTGAACTCATCCAACCTTTCTGGAGAGCAATTTGGAATTACACCCAAAGGTCAACAAAAATGTGCATCCCCTTTGATTCAGCAGTACTACTGGGTCTATACCCTGAAGAGATGATGAAAAAGGGTAAAAACATCACTTGTACAAAAATCTTCATAGCAGCCTTGTTTGTGGTGGCAAAGAATTGGAAATCAAGTAAATGTCCTTCAATTGGGGAATGGCTTAGCAAACTGTGGTCTATGTATGTCATGGAACACTATTGTTCTATTAGAAACCAGGAGGGACAGGAATTCAGGGAAATCTGGAGGGATTTGCACAAACTGATGCTGAGCAAGATGAGCAGAACCAGAAAAAGACTGTACACCCTAACAGCAGCATGGGGGTGATGATCAACCTTGATGGACTTGCTCATTCCATCATTGCAATAATCGGACAATTTTAGGCTATCTACAATGGAGAATACCATCTGTATCCAGAGAAAGAACTGTGGACTTTGAACAAAGACTAAAGACTATTACCTTTAATTTTAAAAAAAACCCTGATATTATCTCATTTTGCGATCTCTTATACTTTATTTTTCTTCCTTAAGGATATGATTTCTCTCTCATCACATTCAACTGAGATCAGTGTATACCATGGAAACAGTGTAAAGACTAACAGACTGCCTCTGTGGGGGGGTGGGAGGAGGGAAGCAAGATTAGGGGAAAAATTGTAAAACTCAAATAAATAAAATCTTTCTAAACCCTTAAAAAAAGAATTTAAGTTCATTGAGGGCAGGGGTTGGTTTTGATTTTTCTTTGTATCTCAGCAGAGTGTTCAGAATAAAATAGGAGCTTAATAAATGCTTCCTGATTAATTGTCTTTTCTCTCTCCAACTCTACTCACTTGTTGCTCTACCCTTTCGGGCCTCATCACTCACCTGAAGCTGCCCTTTTTAAGATACTGGTGACCTTTCCTCAGCTTTCAATCCTCTTGACTTCTCTCCATCCAAGTCCAAACAATATGTCTCCTTCTACATTTTTTTAAGTTTTTGCAAGGCAAATGGGGTTAAGTAGCTTGCCCAAGGACACACAGCTAGGTCATTATTAAGTGTCTGAGGCTGGATTTGAACTCAGGTACTCCAGGATAGGTGCTCTATCTACTGTGCCACCCAGCCACCCCTCCTACATTTTTAAACCCTGTTTACCCCTCTCCTTCTGAGTGCTCATCTTTGATTTTCATGACACTGCTCTCTATTATCCTCCTGGCTTGACTATTCCTTCCTAGTCATCTTTGCTGGTACAACATTTTACATCACATCTAAACTGTAGGTTTATTTTGAGGATCTCTTCTCGACTCTCTTTCCTTCACTCTATTAGTTGGTGACATCTTCATTTCTCATGAGTTTAAGTATCATGTCTATGGAGATGACTTCCACACTCATACATTCAGCCCTCTTCTCTCTCCTGAGCTCCCATCCCACATTACTAACTGCCCATTGGACATTTACAAATAGATATCCATTAGATATCCCCATGGCAAACTTTTTTTTCTTCTAAGTTTACCTGTTGTGGTCAAGGGTATCGCCTTCATCGAGTGTGAAGCCTCATTATTATACTCAATTGTTAACTCTCCCTTACCACAGTTGTTTCTACCTTTACAACATTTCTTGACATCATCATCATTATCATCATCATCTTCCTCCTCCTCCTCATCACCATCATAGTTACAATACATATATAGATCTTTAAGGCTTGCAAAGCCTTTTGCAAATATTGTATCATTTTATCTTCACAACAACTCAAGTAATAAGTGGTATTATTATCCTCATTTGACATAATGAAACTAAGATAGTTAATAGTTCAATAGTTAATGCTTCAGATCTGTAGTTAGGAAATCCTGAGTTCAAATCTGCCTGTAGATGCTCACTAAGTTTGTGATTTGATAAAGTCACTTAATCTCTGATTCCCTCTACTGTAAAATAGGAAATTATAAATAGCATCTACCTCATAAAGTTGTTGTGAAAATAAAATGAGATAATATTTGTAAAAAGTGCTTAGCACCATGACTGGTACATTTTGGGTGCTTATTTCCTCCCTCCCCCCCCCCCCACCAAGGCAAGTCACATAGCTAGTGAGTATGTGAAGTTCAGTGCTCTCTACCTCAACTCCTAGCTGCTTAATCTAATCCTTTTTCTCTGCTCATGCAGCAGTCCTCATCCTAGGGCTAACTATTCTCCACAGTCACTAAAGTAGGTTTCCTTAAGCATAGATCTAACCATGCTACTTCCCTACCCAATAAATTCCAGTGGTTTCATATAACCTCTGGGATAAAATATAAACTCCTCTGTTGAACATTTAAAGCCCTTGGCAACCTGACCCCAATCTACTTTTCTGTTGTTTCTAAGTTTATCATGCATTATTTCCCTTTCCACACTCTTTGGTGCCCCTGAACTGACCTTCCTTCACCTAGAAAATTCTATTTCCCACTTCCATGACTTCGCCCTAATCTGTCTCTGTGTCTCTGTCTTTGTCTCTCTCTTTCTATCTCTGTCTCTCTGTCACACACACACACACACACACACACACACACACACACACACACCTTGCTCTCTCTCCTCCCATCATCCTTGCTTCCATACTTAACTCAAGGACCATCTTTTCTTTGGGAGGGTCTGGTCTTCCTGTCTAGCCCAGCCTAAGAGCAGGAGCCCCTCAGGCACAAACACAAACACCTTCTCTGCTAGGAAGCCTTTCCTAGTTCTTCTAGCTCTCAAAAACCCTTCCACTTCAAATTGCCTTGAGTTTATTCTGAATAAATGATAAATGGACTCATTTATGGAGATGTTCTTTCTCTTCCCTAGAACACTGTCTCTTCTGTATCCCCATCACGTAGCAGAGTGAATGGTACACAGTTGTTGCCTAAGCAATGCTTATTGAGCTACATATTGATTGCAGTGGGTTTTTTTGAACCCAACATAAGACTTTATATTTATCCTTCCACAAACCCTTGGATTACTGGGTGGTACCCAAGCTCTCTCAAAGGCTCCAAGGTCTTTGCTTTCCTCTTACTCCAGGTTTCACAGCTCCCGTTCCTCAGTCCAACACTATTTAAGGCATTTTTTATTTCCTTGGCAGCCTCAAACCCAATATATCCTCAGATTGCCTCCTTGACGGTGGTTATCAGATGAATGTTTGAATGGGACTAGAAGGACCCTGGGTGAGATTTCACCATTGTTACTCCAACTTGGCCATCCCAGACTACCAAACTCTGGCCATCTTCATACTATCTCCAAGACAGAACCAACCAACCTTTTCATGTTCCACCCATTTCCTCCCTTTGACTCTGGGAACAATCATCACATTGACATCACTATTCCCAGAAAGAACTATTCCCCTGTAGTTTTTGTCTTCCCTTGTTAGAATAGGGGGCATCTAGGTGGCACAGTGAATAGAGGCCTGGACCTGGAGTTAGCAAGACAAGAATTCAAATCTCACTTCAGAATTTATTAGCCATATGACCCTGGGCAAGTCACTTAACTTCTGTCTGCCTCAGTTTCCTCAACTGTAAAATAAGGATCCTAATAATTCCTAGAGTTGCTGTAAGAATCAAATGGGATAATATTTTATAAAGAACTTGGCCCAGAGTAGGTATTTCATGAATGCTTATTTCCTTCTTTCCTTCCTAAAATATAAATTCTTTAAGATAAGAATTGTCTTCATTTTTACATCTGTACCCCCAGCACTTAGTAAACAGTAAATGCTTAATTATTTTTTTATTCATTCATTCAATCCTATACATTCAAAATTAGGTATGGGGGGCACTGACCTTGAATAGGGGTGCTCTCACCCTTGATCCCTGGAATACAAGAAGATTTCTCTATTTCTCCAGTGCAACATGTTAGCAAGTCTGTGTCTATGTGGGTCTGGACTCTTTACTTCCAAGCTAAACATCTCCATTTCTTTGAGCTGATCCTCTTATACCTTGACCTTGGGGCCAGTTGGCCTCCTCTGAAAAGCCTCCAGATTATTATCCTCACTGTCCTTCTGAAGCTGAAGTATCCAGAATGGACGAGAGCCAGGGAATAGGAGGACTGGTGCCTCCCCACATCTGAACACATCCTAAAGTGTGGGGATGCAGATGTGAATGCGCCCTTAGCTGCAAAGCGAGCCCTAGCCCCTAACCCTCAGCTCTGAGCCATCTCCTTTCCCTGGGGTCCTCAAGGTGGCGCTCCTGCCCTCCCTAACAATCACACAATAGCCTCCCTCCCTCCCAGCCAGCCAGCCCGCACCCTTAACTCAGCTCTGTTCCACCAGCCCAGGTCCTCCTGCCCCCAGCCCAGCCTGGAGCCTTGGCCATGCCGCTGGGGGCCAGTACTGGGCCATGAGTGATGGAGAGGTTCCAGATAACAGGAATGAGCTATTTGGAAGCAGAGAACCAGGGACCAGCAATCCCTTGTATTCACAGGAAGCCCAGAACTGGGTCATCCAAGGGGGAGGTGGCTGAGGACCAGAAGCCTTTGCCTGCTTTGCTTTCCCCATACTCAGCCTAGCTAGATCTACCCACAGCTCATTGTCCGTGCTGCTGGTAATGAGCTCCTCATTCACTGAAGGTATTCCACCAAGACTATTTGTCAGAGTCTATAGAAAGGATTTCTGCTTTTGGCCAAAGGTTAGAATGACACTAATACTGTCCGATGGAAATACTCTAGATGTGAATTCTGACGAGCTAGGTTTGAATCTTAGTTTTGCTATTTATTATCTGTGTGATTTGAGGAAATTATTTCTCTTTGATGGGCCTCAGTTTATCTCATCTGTTAAATGATCATGTTTGATGAGCTGAGCTCAAAGATCTCTCTCAGCTCTAAATCTATGACATTGTGATCTTTCTGAGATCCTTTGAGGTCTTGTCATCCTACAACTCTGTCATTCCCCTTTCCCCACCTTAAATATCTACCTCTCTCTATTGAATAGTTCTTTCCTTAGCTATGTCTACTCACAGTTCATTATCCCTGCTCCTCATTCACTGCAGGTATTCCATAAAGACTATTTGCCAGATAGTCTATAGAGGGGATTTCTGTCTTTGGCCAGAGATTGGATTAGCCATTAGCAGTGTCCAGTGGAAACATTCTAGATTTGGAGTCTGAGGAGCTAGGTTCGAATCTTAGTTTTGCTATTCATTATCTGTGTGATTTGTGCAAATTATTTTATTTTGATGGGCCTCAGTTTATCTCATCTGTGAAATGGTCAAATCTGATGGTCCCCCTCAAAGATTCCTTTCAGCTCAAAATCTATGACCCTGAGATACTGCTGAGATCCCTTTTATCTTTGAGATCCTGTCATCTCACAACTCTGACCCTCCCCTAAATTTCTGCCTCTCTCCAAAGAGCAGATATGAACACTAGGACATGAAGCATGAAATATGGGGTTTCAGATGTCAAATCCCTAAGATCTGAATGATGTTTGTTTAGCAGTCATGACAGCTAACCTCATTGAGTCTCATTGTTCCTTACCTGAAAAATGGGGATAAAAAATTCTTGTTCTGTGCTACCTATCTCATAGGCTTTTGTGAAGATTTGTGAAGAAAGCATTTTACAGATTTTAAAGAATTTGAGAAATCAGAGTAAGAGTTAAATATTTTTATACTCACTTCACTACCAGTGACTAGCCAGGATCCAGGGAACCAACCCAACTATTTCATTCTGCTGGTTAGATGTAGTAATTCTGCCTATTGGCTGCCAATGGGTTATAATAACACTTCTGGTTTCCTGCCTTGGGTTCAGAAGTCCAGAGAGGCTGGCCCTGGCTGTGGGGCGGGGGGAGGCTGTATTGGTGGATTGTAGGGACCCCAGATTGATAGATCATGACATCCTAAGATCTTGGTGGTGGAACAGAAGCCAGTGAGTCCAAGATGAAAAGGAAGTCTTATCTTCAACAACATGACTGACTAGAGGTTATCTAGTCTCTACAAAGGTAGATGAATTAGATAAATTAGAAACAGGATTCTCCTTGGGAATGACTCCAACAGTTGGGATGGTTTTCCTTAAATTACGCAGATTTTTAAACTCCCTGAAACTATCTATTGTCTCTTTGTGAATTCCCCAGAACTTAGTAGGTGCTTAACTGCTTAAATGTTTAAATACTCACTGGTTGATTGATTGAGGTAGAATTCTACCTGTCTGTAATTCAATTCTACGCAGTAAGCCTTATTAAATAGCATACATTTTGGACCATATAATGTGTTAGTTGCTGGAGATACAAAGACAAAAGTGAAGTGGATCCTGCCTTTGAGAAACTTCCATTCTAATAGAATTCTCTCCATCCCATCCAACTTCTACCTATTGCTCTTCTCTCATATGAGTTCAAGCAAAGAGTTCTCCAAGAGATTCTTCCAGCTGCCTTCTCTTTAAATTTTCTTATAAATTGTCTTCTTTTAAATGTCTATAAAAATGCTTGTTTTCTCTGTCCTTAACCCTTGACCCTGCTATCTTTTCCAGTTTTCATCCTATATCTCAGTTAAGGAATGAAGTAGTTAAACAGTTCAAAGTTAGGAAGACTTGAGTTCCAATTTTGCCTCACTCTCTGTACCTCAGTTTCTTCCTTTAGAAAAATGAATAGTCTGGGGGCAGCTAGGTGGTGCAGTGGATAGAGCACTGGCCCTGGAGTCAGGAGTACCTGGGTTCAAATCCGACCTCAGACACTTAATAATGACCTAGCTGTGTGGCCTTGGGCAAGCCACTTAACCCCATTGCCTTGCAAAAAAAAAACTATACTAAAAAAAGAAAATGAATAGGTTGGATTAGGTAATCCCTGAGATCCCTTCCTTCCCTAGACCTGTTTTTATGCTTCCTTCTCCCTTCTGTTTAAAACGAAAGCAAAATTAGAGAAGGATCCTGTGTACTTATTCCAAATCTGTGATCTATGTAGTTAGTAGATTGTTGGACTTGGAACCAGAGGACTTGGGTTCAAATCCTGCCACAGATACCTGCTAGCTGTGTGACCCTGGCAAGCGGCTTTATTTTTCTGTGCCTCAGTTTCCTCATCTGGAAAATGAATGAATTGAACTTGATAAACTCTAGGTCTCTTCTAGCTCAAAATCTATGATCCTAAGATTCTCTATCAGTTAATCAATTAGCACTTATTAATTATCTATTGTGTCTCAGGTACTAAGCAAAATATGAGAGATATAAAGATAACAAAAAAAGAAAGAAAAACAAAGAAAGAAAAGAAAAAGAAAAAAGACATAGTCTCTACTATAAGGAAGCTTGCATTTTAAAGAGAAAGACAACTCTCCTTCCTTTCCCTATTAAATTCTTACATTAGGGATTTATAAACTAAAGTATACAAGCCCTCAGGGGGTAGAAGGTATAAAAGGAATATTTGGTAAATGGCTACATGATTCTATTGAATGAATCTTTATTTTCTCCTAGTTGTTCAGCTGTTTTTCAGTTTTTCCTGATTCTTCATGACAATATATGAGGTTTTCTTGGCAAAGATATCAAATTGTTTGCCATTTCCTTCTCTACCTCACTTTACAAGTAAGGAAAATTGAGATATATAGGGTTAAGTTACTTACCCAGGGTCACACAACTACTAAGTATCTGAGGCCAGATTTAACCTCATGTCTTCCTGACTCTAGGCCCACTGCTCTATCACTGTGCCACCTAGCTGCCCTTATTTTATTCTTAAATGTCCATATTCTTACATCTGTATACTTGGTCAACTCTACTTTCATATCAAGGAAAGAGTGCGGGAAGGTTTCTTGAAAGCCAAGAGAATTGAAAAAGGTTGGGAATTGACCTCCCTATCTTAGAAAAAATGCTCTCCATTCAATGCTTGTACTTTCTTACCCTTACTCTTTAACCCATGGAAATCTGGTTTTTGACCCTAGGATTCTATGGGCACTGCTGTTTCAAAAATCTTCAATGATCTCCTGGCTTGTTCTCCTCCCTCAGCCTCCATTGGGCTCTGGTCGCTTTTGAGCTTAGACCAACAGACCAATCCCTTCTTATAGGATGATTTGTCCTCCCTTGCCTTTCATAATCCTGTTCTTTCCTGATTTTCTCAACTCCTTCACCATCTTCCTCCTCCTAGCTTCTAAGGAGAGGTTTTCAGAAAGGCTTCATCATGAGCCACCTATTTCTCTCTCTATATGCCATTTTCCCCTCTCTGGGACCTATCTGCCAATTACAGATTGGCCCTCATTCAGTCCACCTTCACATTTTACAAATGAACAAATTGAGGCCTGAAGAGGCCAAATAATTTGCCCAAGGTCATAACCTTGTGTTTTCTGACTCCAGACCCAGTGTGCTTTCCATTGGACCACATTGTCTGCCAAGAATCTTAATCTTCTCCCATGCAATCAATGCTGATCTCCAACAGAAATTTGGATAGAATGAATAGAAGTTTATTAGAATTCAAATTTCTGGAAGGCATGGATTACTTTATATTTGTCTTTGTATCTCCAGCACCTAACACAGTGTATGATATATAGTGGCTGTTTAAATATGTATATTTACACATATATGTATATATATATGTATGTATATATATATATATATATATATATACCTATTTAAGATGCATATTTCACCAATCAATGAACTTTTGTTAAGCACCTCTCCAAATCTCCAAACAGGATGTCCAAAACATTTCTCACTCCTAGCTCTTCTGTCTCTTTACTCACACAGTCACCACTCTATTTTAGGTCTTTATCACTCTTCTTTCCTGCCTATTGTAAGAACCTTCTCTCACATGATCTCTTTACTTCATCCTTCAAACAACTGCCAAATTAATCCTCCTATGAATTTCCTTCACCTCCTTCCTATAGTATCATTCCTCTCCTCAAAAACCTTAAGTGATTCCTATATTGCCTCTTAGACATGCTCCTGAGCTTGGCAGAAAATGTACTTGAAGACTTTACTCTAACTATCATGATGCCATACTGTCATTAGAGTTGAATTTTGCACAAAAGGTCCTGGATTCAAGTTCCAGGCTCTACCATGTTCTGCTGTATGACTCTGGGGAAGTCACATTAACATCTTTGGTTCTCAGTTTCTTCATCTGTAAAATGGGGGAACTGCTCTCAACAACCTTGAAGTTCTCTTACACTTCTAATCTTATGAATCTATTTTTCATCCCTATTTCATCTTATTCCATTTTACTTCCTGGGGCAGCTAGGTGGTGCTGCCGTGGATAGAGCACCAGCCCTGGAGTTAGGAGTACCTGGGTTCAAATCCGGCCTCAGACACTTAATAATTACCTAGCTGCGTGGCCTTGGGCAAGCCACTTAACCCAATTTGCCTTGCAAAAAATAAAAACCATTTCACTTCCTGTCAAAGCGTACTATTAGCTGTACTCCCAAACTCAACATTCAATTTTCCACCTCTTAGTATTTGTACAAAGTATTCTTTATGCCTGGAATGCACTTACTCCTTATATCCATCTTTCAGAATCTTACTCTTCAAGTTTCCACTTTCTCTCTGAAGCCTTCCTTAGTCTTTCATTCTTTTATTATCACAATTATTCTATTTCCATTTTTTTACATTAACTATTTCTTTTTAACACTCCTCCCCCACAACTGAACCCTACCTTCCATACCTTGTAACAAAGAACAACATTTAAGTCCACAGACACAGCTGTCTTCTGTCTGACCACACACATTGCCTTCACCATCTGGAGGCCTCCTCTCTCTGAAGAGGAGAGAGGTGAGCTTCATTATCATTTCTGCAGAGGCAAGATTGTTCATTACAATTCAACAGAGAGTTCTGAGGCTTATTATTGACAGCATGGTAGCCAAAGAGTGGGAAAGTAACCAAAGGAGTTCACGTGCATATGGAGGAGGTCAGTGTTAGAGGCAAGGTAATTGTGAGCTCATCAAAGGGCCCATTTGTGAAGAATCTAAAGGAAGGGAAGATACTAAAGGTATGGAGGGAAAATCTAGAACTTAATTGATTCCAAAAAAAAGATGACCAAGAAAACATTGACATCAATATGCCTACTCCTCCATCTATACAATATCTTTATAGGAGTCATCTATAAACAAATTGAGAGTATCCTCCATGAGGACATTGGTGAGGAAACCACTGACTTTATGAATGATGTCAAAGGACAGTAATCACTGCATCCTCAAAATTGATAGATAATCACAGAAAATATAAAATCTCTTTGCATTTATTGCTCATTAGTGAAGAGAAAGCCTTCCATTCAATAGAACAAGATGCTTCTTTATAAAGTTCTTTTGCAGTATAGTAGCTCCCACCTATAAGTCAGGATCCTTCAAGCTTCCTTGGAACATAACCTCATTCAATGGTCTTTTGGCATACCAAATATTAAGAGATGAGTACTCACTAAAAGTATTTGCCACTTCAGTGGAGTCCCAGGATAGAGTCCAGGTCAAGGAGGGATTTCCTATGAATGGTGTGGTCCTCCAGAGGTTCCTGTTTACTGAGGATGTTGTGACAATTTCATAAAGCCTAAAGACATTGCAGAGTCTCCAAAATTCTTCAAAAGGGTTTGACCTCTCCATTCACACAGGTCAGACCAAGTGGATGAAGAATATCTATTGTTCAGATTTCATCATACATTATGGAAACTCTATAGAACATATTTAAGTATAAAAGTGTAGACACATATTTGTAACAGGCATATATAATGATATACAAATATATACCATATATAGAACAATATCTCACACATTACAAATATGTACTTCTATAAACATGCTATATATGCATTTGAAAGTGTATATAAACATATTCACATATGTATATGTGTAAAAGTGTATGCATGTGTTTGTATGTGACATATAATACAGATAAAAACTAAACTGCACCCAGAGTTGAAAAGGAGGAGAGCAGGCTGAATTGCTTTTTAAAAATTGCACCTTCTTTACTGAACCCAACTTCCTATAATAGCAAAGACCTTTCTTTTCAATACATTTTACCAGTTTTTCTAGATGGAAGAATGACTTGAAATATCACTGCCTCCGAAGAACTAAAGACAAGAATAAAGGTTGTCTTCAAAGAATCAAAAGGCAGAAAGAAAAGATGGATTGGTTATGTGGCAAAGAATGAGGAATGACAGATAAATGACCAAAGTATTCCACTGGCACCCTCTCAGTGTTGGGGGAAAGTGAGGAAAGCCTTCAAAATATCGGCTGCACTGTCATGGTAAATACGAATAAGAGTGATCTAGGATGGTTGGGCTCAGATGAATTGGGAAATGTATCATTAGAAAGAACTCCCTAATTGATGAGATTCTAGATCCATTTGAGTAGTTGAGTAATATTATAGATTATTCTCCTGACTCCGCTTCAGTTTGTACGAGTCTTCTCATGTTTCTCTGTCCTCATATTTGTTCATCATTCTTACTCAATGATATTCCTTTATATCAATGTACCGCTATTTCTCCAGTCATCTTACAAATGATGGACACCCATTTTGTATTTTCAATTTCTTGTTACCACAGACAATGTTATGACTATTTTGTTATCTATAGGACCTTTCTGTCATTCCCCCGCTCTTGCCTGTCCCGGTCTTTTCAGCTGAAGGCAAATGTTCTCTCCTTCCCCAGATTTTCATAGAGAACTATCTGGGTCTCTCCTTTGTTACAGATCTTCTTGCATTATATTTAATTCAATAACTCAGCTGAAAGAACATTTATTAAATATCTCATGTCTAAAGAGCCATTCAAAAGTACAAAAAAGGTAGAAAGATTCTTGCCTTAAAACACCTTAAATTCTAATTAGGGGATACAACACATAAATAAGTAAATAAAAAATAATTTCAAGAGGGTAAGAGTACAAACAATGTTAGGGATAGGGTGGTGGAGGGAAGGGAATTAGGGAAGACTTTTGTAGGAGGTGGCACCTGAGTTAAACCTTGAAGAAGGCTAGAGATGCTACAAGTGGAAGTATGCTCCAAGCATCATTCTCTGAATGAATAGCATCCTCTTCTAGTCCCTGCTCCTTGAGGGAAAGGAACTTTATGCTTTTTTTATTTCTTATATGATCAGTGTCTTATAGGCAAATATATGTTTATTTGACTTTGAATTTGAAAATGACAACTATATTTCCCTTGAACCTTCACTTCTCCAGGTTAAATATTCTCAATTCCTTCATTTAAGTCTCTTAAGGAATGGTTTCCAATTTCCTTGGCTGTTCTTCTCTGGAAAAACTCCAACTTGTTCATATATTTCCTAAAATGTAGTACTCAGAATTGAATACAAAATTCCAGATGAGGTCAGAGAAGGGTAACATGCAGTGATGGGATTATTGTCCCCTTCTTCATTCTGGACACCATACTTTCATTAATGCAGCCCAAGATCACATTAGCTTTTTTTTTTTTGCTTCCACATCAACCAATTAGTAACAACCAATTTGTCAGCTAACTTTTTAAAATTGATATTTTATTTTATTTTTCTTATTACATGTTATGAAAGTTTTTCAACATTCATCCACTTGCATATTTATGTTATACTTTTTTACCATTCTCCCTTCCCACTCCCTTCCCATCAGTGGCAAATAGTCTAGTAAAAGTTGTACATGTTCATTTATGTTTAACATGTTAACATTAATAATAAAACACTTAATAGTAGATATAAAGAAAATACAAGATAATGCCAGGAGGAAGGCAGTCTAAATAGGAAGGGAAATCAGGGAAAGAATTCCTATAGGAGCTAAGCTTCATAGGAAGTTAAGGATTTAGACTGTACAAAGTCACAAAGGAGAGAGTGTGTAAGGTATGGCAAGTAGATCAATTTGGGTAAATTGTAGAGTGGTGAAGGGAAATGAGTCTGGGAAGGTAGTCAGACTTAAGAGAATTCTTATTTGATCCTAGAGACAATAGGGAGCCAATAGGGCTTCTTCAACAAGAGAATAATAGGGCCAGACCTGAGCTTTGGGAATATCATGATGGCAGTTCTTAGGGAAAGGAGTGGGGAAGAGGCTGATAGGAGAGATCAAATAGAAAGCTACTGTAGTGATGGAGAAGGGATGAGGGCTGGAAGTAGGGTACTAGTTTCTCAGTAGAGATAAAGAGATGGATTTGAGATTTATGGAAAGAGAATGGGAAATACTTGTCAATTGATTGGATATGGAGGTGAGGGTGAAGGAGGGAATAGGGGATGATAAGTTGTGAACTACCTGTAGCTGAAAGGATGGTGGTACCCTTGATATACTGTTGTTTCCATTGAGCTTGTGGTCTACTAATTCCTCCAGATCCTTTCTCACATGATCTCTTGTCTAGTAATGACTTGCGCAAGCCAGACTTTTGACATTGACTTGTTTTATCCATGAACAATATGACAATATGTTTATCCCTATAAAATTTTATCTTAGACTGTGTTCATTTTTTAGGCTATTGATTGACTTTAATGACCAATTCCATTTCCTTTTCTTAGTAAAGGAGACCAGGAGACTTGGCACTGGCTGTTGAGTCACTTGGGATCTGGGAAGAAAGGAATCAGAGGAATATGAGGCTCTCCAAATGACAGGTAGCTCTTGGGCCCCAAGGACACTGGGATTGGGGACTACCAGCTTAGAGTGGCAGCTAGTCAACGTCAGCACAAATTGGAATCAAAAAACCCAGGATTAGTGTAAGTTCCAGAGAATGCATTATTAGGTATCAGAGGCCTTAGGTTCTAATTCTGAGCTTTGCATCTTATAAGTCATGTAAACTCAGACAAGTCTCTGACCCTCCCCGGTCTGTTTTCTACTTTGCAGAAGTAGGGGGTAGGGGTGGGGGGGAGGGAGGAGATTAACCTAGAGTAATAACAACTTCCATTCGTAGGACTACCCTATGTAGTAACAAAGTATTCGTTAGAATTTTACAAATAAGGAACAGATACTAATCTATGTATATCTTTAGCCCAGCACTAATGTCTCCTTGGTCTCCTAAGAGATCAAAGAAAGCGGAAATGGATCTATATTTACCAAAATTATTTATAGTAGATATTTTCATGGTGACAAAGAAATGGAAACTAAGGGGAGGTATCCATCCATTGGGGAATAGCTGGATCAAGTATGGTATATAAATGTGACCAAAAGAAATGAGGAGATGAAAGGTTCCAGAGAAGCCTGGGAAGACTTATATGAACTGACAGAATGAAGTGAGAACAACCAACACAAATGATTCTACAACAACAACATTATAAAAATTAAGAATTTTAAAGGAACACTGATCAACCTAATAATTAATCATGGATCCATCTTCCAAAGATTATTTCTACTTCCTGAAAGAGAAGTGATGAACTCAATATGAAAACTGAAACATATATTTTTTAGACATAGCCAATATAATATAGGAATTTGTTTTTCCTGATTATGCATATTTGTTACAAGTTTTTTTCTTTTCTATTTTTGGAGGGGAGGGAGAAGGGCAGTGAGAAAATAAAAGCATTAAATGCTTTCTAAATTTCCAAATGCCTGAGGGAAAGTTTAATTTAGAAAAAAATTTTAAATAAAGAACTAAGGTTCAAATAAGGCAGGTATCTTCTGAAAGGTCACTCAGTGAATATGAAGTATTAGAACTGGACCTCACCTTCAGGCTCTCCAGTCTCCAAATGCTCTTTCCTATTATACCACACTGTTTTTCACTGGAGGCCTCTAAAGTTCCTGGCTCTCCCTGAGCCTCTGTTTCTTCCTCAGTAAAAGGGAATAAGCATTTATATAGGTGCCTACTATGTGATATTATAAATTTGGTCTTTACCACAATCCTGAGAGGTAGAGATTATTATTATTATTATTATCATCATCATCATTCTCATTTAACAGTTGAGGAAAGTGAGGAAAACAGAAGTGAAGTGACTTGTCCAGGGTCCTCTTGTCCACTTGTCTTCATTTCCTTCCTTTTTTATATTCATATTTATTCTTTATATAAATATTTATAATTTATAGTTATAAGAATAAATGTACATGTGTCTCCTCTGCTAGAACATAAGTTCCATGGAGTAGAGATTACTTCATTCCTTATCTATGTATTCCCAGTGCCTATCACAGAGTCTGATGTGCACAAATGCTTGTCAATTATTGATTGATTAGACAAAAGAGATAAGGGACCACAAGCAACAACTTTTTATGGAGTATTATTTATGGAGTATGTATTATCCCAAGTACTCAGGAAACAACTAAATACAACTATTTGTATCATCAAAGTGGAAGAGGCAGAAGTTGGGGCACAGTGGTCAAATTCAAAGAGTCAGAAACAGCTGGGAAAAGAAGGAAGCATGGTCAATGTGAGCGTCTCTTCAAAATGGAGTCAGCAGTGGGAGAAGGAAGCCAATGTAGAGGAGGAAAAGGTTAAAGAGACCCCTAAAGTTGCAAGCTTAGAGGAGCACAAGATGGTAGTTTTGGGATCTCCAAGTGGAGATGTCCTATAGGAAGAAAGTCTGAAACTTAGAAGGGAGATGAAGCCTAAGGATATGGATCTGAGAGTCACCTGCATAAAGGGGGAAATTAGAGCATAGAGCAAAAGAGATGGCCAGGTCAGAGAGATACATCTTTGGGGATTGTACACTTTAAGGTGTTGGGAAGGTGAAAAAACAGAGAAGCAACAGAAGAAATAAAAAGATAAGTGTGGTATCTTTGAAGGCAAGAGAAGAGAGATTATCCAGAAAGGGGTGCAAAAGAAGGTATGGATCAGGTCCCTTGGAATCTGCTTTCCTGACTCTGTCATTGTCTCACTGTATGACCTTGGCCAAACTTCTGTCTGGGTCTCAGTTTCCCCAAAGGCAGAACCAGGGAATTGGCTTGACTGATCTCTCAGGGTTCTTCCACCTTTGACATTCTGTGACCTCCTAAGCCCTATCCTGTGGTGACAGGAGAGGTCATGGACACGTGGCAGAAGCATTCCAGACATACTAGGCCTGACGAGTGTCTGCCTGGCAACTGGAGATGCTGAGGCCCCTCCAGAATGCTTTGGTGACCCTGACCCGGATGCTGCCTTTTGTGAGTTAAGGGAGGAGTTGTGTGTGTGTGTGTGTGTGTGTGTGTGTGTGTGTGTGTGTGTGTGTGTGTGTAGGTGGGGATAAGCCTCATCCTGTTGACATGAATGTGGCAGCTTGGGCCCACTCCCCGTCGGGGAGCTGACCGGGAAGATTAGAGGGTCAGCAAAGATCAATTGCATTTGCCGGAAACCTATTCAATCCCCAGGGAGCTGGACACTCCTTCCTGTCACATCCCATTTCCAAGATGATGGGGCTTGACCAAGCGGAGGCCAAGGGATAGCAGATATGGGGCACAAGGAGAATGAACTCCTATATACCAGTTCCCTTGGCTCAGGTGTGGAGGGCCTTTGGGCCCATGGAAACTCCTGTTTCTTATTCAGAGTAAACACCTCTCAAACAATCAACCCCAGTCTTGGGGTGCTGGCTTTAGAGTCAAAGAGCCTGGGTTAGACTCGACTCTCTTACTTCTGTGTGACCTGAATCAAGTCATTTTATCTCTGGGACTTGTAACCACGTCTGGGAAATAAATGATCCAATGATCTTTACGAGCTTTGACATTGTGAGTTCTAAAGGTCCTATAAGTCCTGACATCCTGTGTTCTAAGGGCTCTCCTAACATTAACATTGTTTGTTCTAAAGTCCCTCCCAGCTTTGACATTATGTGTTCCAAAGGTCCTCCTAACTTTGACATTGTATGTTCTAAGGGCCCTCCTAACTTTGACTTTCTGTGTTCTAAGGTCCTTCCCAGCTTTGACATCTTGTGTTCTAAGGGCCCTCCTAGCTTTGACATTGTATGTTCTAAGGGACCTCCTAGCTTTGACTTTCTGTGTTCTAAAGTCCCTCCCAGCTTTGACATCTTGTGTTCTAAGGGCCCTCCTAACTTTGACATTGTATGTTCTAAGGGCCCTCCTAACTTTGATGTTGTATGTTCTAAAGGCACTCCCAGCTTTGACAATTTGTGTTCTCTAAGTCCTTCTAAATCTGACATTCTGTGTTCTAAGGATCCTTTTAGCTCTGGTTCTCTATGTTTCTTTGACTCTTACATTTCCAGACATCCCCTAAACCTCTGCTAGAAGAAAAAGCCTCTTTCTTTTTGAACTTTAAAATTCTCTTCCCTCCTAAACTTGGCCCTTATATCCCTTAGATAATGCATTGGATAAAGATTTTTCAAGGTTCCAGTTGCTTCAGTTGCTCTGGTCCTGCTTCTCCCACCCCCCAAAACCAGACAAAGGATAGCCAAGGTGGCCACCCCAGAGCAGGCAATTTCCACAGCAGGCAAACAACATCACATCTCTCTTATTCAATAAACTCCAAAGCCCTTTGTGATCTGTCTTCAACCTACCTTCTCAGCCTTATTACCTGCTCTCTGTGGTCCTTCCAAATTGGTCTTCTTTCTTGTCATCACATACAACAGAACAGGTCAACTCTGATCTCCACTCTTAGGTTCTGGCTATGGCTTCATAGCAGGAATGCTCTCTTCTTACCTGTTTCTTGGATTTCCTGCTTTCCAAGATTCAGACCAGGGGTCACCCTCTACAGGCCTTTCCTGTCCCCCCCCCCCACCAGCTACTCGTTCCCTACCCCACAAAGTTAACCCTGTATCTGGTGTGTGTGTGTTTGATTGTCTTTACTTAAAAGGTATCTGTCTTATTTTCCCATTAGGATTTAAGCCCCTTGAGGGCAAGAATTGTTTGACTTTGGCCAAAGTCCAGTGTCTGACACACTGAAGGTGATGGAGTTGACTGGTTGAACCTAGAAATTGAAAGCGTCATGGAGTCATGCAAAGAGATGGGCAAGAGGGCCTGAATCTGTGATCTCACTTGACTAGGGAAGCCCCTCCTCTGCCACTTCCTTAAAGTGGACTTGAACCCAGGACTTTCTGGATCGGAAATCTGTTTCCTACTCACTACTATATGATGAATCCTCAAGCTGAGGTTTGTGATCCTGTTTTTAAAACTATTGCAATCATTTCATCTCACTAAAATAGGTTTTCTTTGTAATCCTTATCCAGTCTTACTGGCTTCATCACTTCCATGCCTCAGTTTCTTCATTTGTAAAATGGGAGCCATTATTCCTTGCTTTCCTCCTAGAAGGACTATTGTGAGAAAAGAGCTTTGTAAATGATAAAGGGCTCGAGTGGAGGCGGTTTCCTGTTGTTATTGTTATTATTAATACTATTATTAGTATTATCATCATCATTATTATTAATTATTTCTATTCCCCAGAGCGAGGGTAGAATCAGCCTGCACGTCTTCTCCATGGCCAGGACCTTTAGCAGGCTGCAGCTTCAGCGTGGGATTGGGAAAGGCACAGCATGGTAGAGATCACAGTGACCTGATTTAAAGGAGATCAAGGTCTTTTGGTGACTTGTCTTCCTTCATCTCCTCCATCACCCCCTTCCCCGCCCCATCCTCATCCGTCTTCTGGTGCTTTTGAACCTTCCTGAGATGGTGCTTGTGAGAGGGCAGGGAGGGGGCTCTTTAAGGCATTTGAGAAAGATGGGAAGGGATGGAGAGAAGGAAGGGGGGCAAGTCTGTTACCCAGTGGGGTGGGGGCCCCCGTGTACAATGGAGCTAAGATTTTTAGAGGGGGGAGAACCAAGGGGAACTTCCTGAAAATGGGTTTTAGCAATTCAAAGGGGGCCTTTGGCCCTGGGAGTGGTGTCCGTCACGGCTATGGGGCCCAGGATCAGGGGGGCCAGGGGCGGACAATGCCCCATTGTCTGAAGGAGGTGGGAAAGTAGAGGGTCTCAGAGGGCCAGCGGCTCACCAGCGGTTCCGCTAGTCAAGCGCCCGTTCCACATGATTCCACTCTGGACAGGGCCCGTATAATCCCCTCCCGCAGCCTCACTGTGACAACCTGAAGGAGAATTCCAATCCTGAGTGACAGCAGACAGAGGACTGACAAGGGATAGAGGCCAGAAGGGTGGGGAGAGGGGGCGCAGCGTGAGAGAGCCGGTACAGGCAGTGGGGCTCACCCTCTCCCTCTCTCCCTCTCTGTATCTCTCTCTGTCTGTCTCTGTCTCTCTGTCTCTGAGTTAGGAGAAAGCTGAGGCCTGGTCTGGGCTGGGTTTTGATGGGAGAGAGGGAGGGGATTCTCCCACTGCAACCCTTCCCCTCCCCTCTCAGAAGAGGCAGGCTCTGTCTGAGGGACTTCAGACTTAGCCTCAGGACACTTTTGAGGCTTCTCCCCCAGGTTGAGGAAGGGGCTTCAGGTATATCTTGGAATCAGGGTGGGCATCAGATGCAGCTGGGACTTTCGAACCTGAGTTCTCTGACTTGAAATAGCTAAGTTGGGTTAGAGTTTAGTTCATAGAACACAAAATGTCAGGGTTGGGAGGGCCTTTAGAACATAGACTGTAACCTGGGAGGAACCTTAACCAAAATGTCAGGGCTTAAAGGTCTCTTAGAACACAGAATTTAGACATGGGAGGGCCCTTGGAACATTAGAACAGAGAAGATAGAATTGGGAGGTCCTTAGAACACAGAATATCAGAACTGGGAGGACCTTTAGAACAGAGAGCTTCTTATAAGAACTTAGAGAGTTCTTATAACATATGTCAGAGTGTAGAGAGCTCTTAGAACACAGAATGTCCAAGCCAGGAGAGCTCTTAGAGCAGGGAATGATAGAGGGGCCCTTAGAACACAGAATATTAGAGCTGGGAAGACTGTTGGAACACAAGATGTCAGAGATAGGAGGACCCTTAGAATATACAGAATGTCAAGACTAAAGGGCCTTAATGACACAGAGTATTACAGCTGGTTGGGCCTTTAGAAATTATCTGTCTTATCCCTTAATCAGAAGAGAAAACTGAAGCCCAAAGAGAGGCAGCCACTAACACTGGGACTAGATCTCAGGACTCTGGCTCCCACAGCTTGTGCCTTGGGGCTCTGGTCGACTTTGCTGGGTGCAATGAGTTGAAGGTAAAAGCAACACCCTGAGCTCTTGGTCTCCCTAACCCCAGTCTAACCCTACGGCCTGGCTGCCTCATGTGAAAATATAAATAGTAGATGGGACCCGTCCTGGAGGTCTTCAGAAAAAGAATTCTTGTACTTTCTGTTGGTCTCTTCCACCACTCCAGTCCCAATCACCTCCATCACTCATGTGAGAACCAGAATATATACATGAGACTGAATCCCAGGCGCCCAGTATGACCCAGAACCTACTGGGCTTGGCCTGGCTTAGCACACAAATTTGACTCATAGATTCTAGACCAGTAGAGGTTAGAAGGATCTATAGACAGTGTCCAGTCCAACTGCCTCTTTTGATCACTGAGCAGCCAGAAGCCCAAAGAGGATATGTGGCAAAGTGAAATAGTTATAGGGGAAAGATTGGAGCCCAGGTGTCCTCACTTCTAGTCCAGAGGACTTTACATTGTACCAAGATATGGCCCCAAAAGGGACAAGATCCATATAGCTCTGCCGTGTGTCTATATGGTTTGTATATAAAAGGGATTGTGAGTTTCTGTAGTCACTTTTTAAAAGAAAAATGTGACTCTTAGGGTCATAGGTTGGGGGAAGTGGGAGTAGGTGACTTGGATCTGAAAATGTCCATCTGATAGTGGACTAGGTTGTAGTGACATCTAATCTGCCATGGCCCTGTGCTCATGGACTGCAGTTCTAGGTTGGTGACTGACTACCTAATTGCTAAGGGTTAATTGGTAATGGGTAAGCAAGAGAGGCCCCTGGCTCCTTAGGAGAGAAGGCATTCAGGGGCCCCCCTCTCTTTGTGCAGGGATTACCCGATCCTGTATTTTGCTATAGACAAGCACCATCTTATGTGTGTCCTATGTTAATGAAGGAGCTTTGTAAATGGTAATTTGTGATGGGCCTGAGTTGGCCTGGGAGGAAGCCATACAATGGATGAAAAGCTTTGGGTCTTGGCATCTGGGGGAGGGGAGACTTATGAGTAGCTCAAGAAGCCCGGGAGTGCCGAATCTGCCTGTCTTTCAAGGGGTAGATCCAACCCCACCCCCATCCCAGCGATCCCTCTGTCTGAACTTTGGAAGCAAAAATGCTCTGTGCCAGTCAGGTGGGGCTTAGACTCTCAGACTCTTGGACTGTCAGAACTGGGAGGGTCCTTAGAACATACAATGTCAGAACTGGGAGGGCCCTTTGAATACAGAATGTCAGAGCTGGGAGGATCCCTATAAGATACAATGTCAGAGCTAGAAGGGACCTCAGAACATAGAATGTTAGAGAAGGAAGGACCCTTAGAACATAGAAGGTAAGGACTGGGAATGTTCTTAGAGCATAGGATGTGAAAACTGGGAGAGTCCTTAGAACATACAATGTCATATCTGGGAGGGCCCTTAGAACATCAATATCAGAGCTAGAATGAACCTCAGAATATAGACTATGAGAGATGGAAGGGCCTTCAAAGCACAAAATATCAGAGTTGGAAAGAACATCAGATTACAGAACATCAGAACTAATGAGTCCTTAGAATTTGTCTCATGAAGCAGGGATTCTTTTTGTATACTGGTTGAACTAAGTGGTTGCTGAAATCCCTTTCAGTTCTCAAATTCCTTAGTACAGAGAATTTCAGAGTTAAAAAGGACCACAGGGAGGAGAGTATAACCCCTTTATTTTATAGATGGAGAAATTGATATCTGGAGAGAGAAAGTGATTTAGGAGGCGGTAGGGTGTAAGGCAAAGAACACTAGACTTGAAATAAGATGAAAAGTTTGGGTTCCACATCTAATACTTACTAATCATGTGACATTGAGCATGTCATTTTTCCCCTCTCTGGACCTCAAGTTGCCCATCTGTAAAATGATGCATTTAAATTAGATCAGAGGTTCCTTAAAGTGTGCTCTTACCCTTTCTGGAAATCTGCAATGTCAAAGCTATTATTCTTTCTTCTTCTTTCCTTCTTCTTCTTCTTCTTTCCTTCTTCTTCTTTCCTTCTTCTTCTTCTTTCCTTCTTCTCTCTTTCTTCTTCTTCTTTCCTTCTTCTTCTCTCTTTCCTTCTTCTTCTCTCTTTCTTCTTCTTCTTCTTTCCTTCTTCTCTCTTTCTTCTTCTTCTTTCTTCTCTCTTTCTTCTTCTTCTTCTTCTTCTTCTTTCCTTCTTCTCTCTTTCTTCTTCTTCTTTCCTTCTTCTTCTCTCTTTCTTCTTCTTCTTCTTTCCTTCTTCTCTCTTTCTTCTTCTTCTTCTTTCCTTCTTCTCTCTTTCTTCTTCTTCTTTCCTTCTTCTTCTTCTCTCTTTTCTTCTTCTTCTTCTTCTTCTTCTTTCCTTCTTCTCTCTTCTTCTTCTTCTTTCCTTCTTCTTCTTCTCTCCTTCTTCTTCTTCTTCTTCTTTCTTCTTCTTCTTTCCTTCTTCTTCTTCTTCTCTCCTTCTTCTTCTTCTTCTTCTTCTTCTTCTTCTTCTTCTTCTCTTCTTCTTCTTCTTCTTCTCCTCCTTCTCCTCCTCCTCCTTCTTCTTCTCTTCCTTCTCCTTCTCCTTCTCCTCCTCCTCCTCCTCCTCCTCCTTCTCCTCCTTCTCCTTCTTCTCCTTCTCCTTCTCCTTCTCCTTCTCCTCCTTCATCTCCTCCTCCTTCTTCACTTACATGCCTATTAAATGTTCCCCTTGTTACAATGCTATATCTGTAGTGTAAGGCTATATTTTCTTCATGTACTTCAACCAAAACAACATATCACAATAGATTGAAAGCAGAAGCAGATAGCAGAATTCAGCTGGCTTCTATTAAGCTAGACATTAGACTTACAAAAATATGTAAATTAATGCCATTCTTTTCACTAAATTTTGTTTGTTTTGATAAACATGGTTATTTTTCATAAAAACATTATTGATGTTAATATGCAAAGGGATTATTATTGTCATTTTAAATGAATAGAAAACATTTTAGAATTTTATCAGTTTTAATTTCATTCTGTAAATATAAATGTATATATAATATGAATATACATACATATCTACATAAATATATATATATATATATTTATCCTATATTGACATTAGTGCTTAGGAGCCTCAATGATATTTATTATTCCATCATCTTATAGATGAGAAAATACATTCAACTACAGAAAAAGTGATTTATTCAAGGTCTCTTGAAATTAATAATAATAGTAATTGATGTTTATATAGTCTTTTCCCCTTTTTTATCTCATTTGATTCTCAGAGACAGATTGTATGAGTGATGTTCACCCCACTTTACAGGTGAGGTTCCAAGCTTTGCCTATGGTCACCTTTCACCCACACCTATCCAGGTTGTATTCCTCCCCAGGCCTCTCCTGATCAGGTCCAGGTTTCATTTATACAACACTGCTGGCTTTAACCCAGGGCTTCTGAAAATGAAGCCACCTCTAGATGATCTTACCTTGAGGTCCAGCTCTTCTACTTTTTGGTTGTATGACCTTGAACAAGTTCCTTCATCTGGACTGCCATTTGCCTCTTGTGTAAGGCCTGGCATATAATAAGCATTTAATAAATGCTGATTGATCTATTGATTCTGAGCCTCAGTTTTCTCATCTATAAAAATTGAGGTCAATAATATTTACCCACCAATAAAACTGTCCATACCCTTTGATCCAGCAATACTACTACTAGGTCTATATCCAAAGGAGATGATTAAAAAAAAGGAGGAAGACCCACATGAACAAAAATACTTATAGCAGCTCTTTTTGTAGTGGCAAAGAATTAGAATGAGGAGATGCCTATCATTTAAGGAATGGTTGAACAAGTTGTGGCATATGAATGTGCCACATATGAATTATTTTTCTGTAAGAAATCATGAACAGGTGGGGTGGCTAGGTGGCACAGTGGATAAAGCACCGGCCTTGCAGTCAGGAGTACTTGGGTTCAAATCCGGTCTCAGATACTTAATAATTACCAAGCTGTGTGGCCTTGGGCAAGCCACTTAACCCCGTTTGCCTTGCAAAAAACCTAAAAAAAAAAAAAAAGAAATCATGAACAGCCAGACCTTAGAAAGACCTGGAAAGCCTTGCATGAACTGATGCTAAGTGAAGTGAGCAGAACCAGTAGAATAGTATAGACATCAACAACATTATGAGATGATCAGTTATGAAAGATGCAGCTTCTCTTAGCAGGATCAAGAACAATTCTAAAAGACTTGTGATGGACAATGCTATCTACATCCAGGAAAAAAAAAACCTATGGAGTCTGAATGCAGAGCAAAGCATATTATAGTCACTTATAAATTTTTTTTTATGTTTTTCTTTCTTTCTCATGATTTTTTCCTTTTAGTTCTAATTCCTCTTTCACAACATGACTAATATAGAAATATATTAAACATAATTGTACATTTACAACCTAAAAAGATTGTTCATTGCCATGGGGAGAGAGGAGGAAAGGGAGGGTGGTAGAAAAATGTGAAACTCATAAATGTGCAAAAAGATGAATGTTGAAACTACCTTTGCATGTAATTGGAAAAAATAAATAAAATTAAAAACAATATATCTGTCCTCCCTAACTCATAGGGCTGTTGGAACCGGTGAGGGGTGGAGAAGCAGGAGTATTTTATGAAAATAAGCATTATTATTCCTTTGTATCTTAATCTGACAATTGGTATTCTCCAAACCTTGGCTCAGGGGACCTGGCTGCCTCACCATCTGGTTGGTGAGCCAACTGGGTTGCCCAGGCCTGTTCATCTGCCCCTTCCACCATACCAAGGTGCTATATCTCAAGCATCCCTCTTCCCCTTCTGTCACCTCTTCAGGGCCCAAAGAGTCAAATAATGACAGAATTAGGGCTGGCTAGGCTTTCAGTGGGTGATTGGCTCTGCCCCATCTCCACCCAGACAGGGCCATCCCTTTAAGCCATTGCACAAAGAACTGCTAGTTTCCCCATGTCTTTGGCTCCATTTTGGGGGTAGCTCTTTCTTAGGAAGTTACTTCTTCAACGAGCTGAAATCTGCCTCTGTGCCTCCTGCTCTCTGCCTGCTCCTAATTCTGCCCTGTGTTGGGAGCAAAAATAGCCAATCCCTCTTCCTTCAAATCCTCCAAGCCCCGTCTCATGTGCTCTCTAAACTTTCTCTTCTCCAGCCGAAACACCACTCCACCCCCACCCCCCACCAATCTCTCCTTGTTTGGTAATAATAGCAACAAAGTTTCAGGTTTCATTCACTTTCCTCAGGTAGAGAGAGTAAGACAGCTCAAACTTAGTGTTCTCATTTCACAAGTGAAGAAACTGAGGCTTATGGTCACATAAATGCCAGAAACTGGGGTTCAACATCCTGCACACTGTTTACTGCCGCACATTATTTTATGGGGAATGTTTTCCGGTCCCTTTCACCATCTTGAGAATCCATCTGGAAATCCTCCAGATACCTTTTGAGAGGTAGTGAAGCTTAGTAGGAAGATTGTTGAACCTGGAGGCAAGAGAACTGGGCTTAACTCCTGGGCATATTCATTGATTTTATTTTATATTTTATATTTTATTTTATTTTATTTTATTTTATTTTATTTTATTTTATTTTATTTTATTTTATTTTATTTTTTGGTATGTTGAACGAATTGTCCAAGGTTACACAACTACTTAGTATCAAGTGTCTAAGGCCGTGTGTGAACTCAGGTCCTCCTGTCTCCAGGGCAAGTACTCTATCTACTGCATCACCTAGCTGCCCCATACCCATTGCTTTTTTAAAAAACTTAGTCCTTTAAAGCAATGGGGTTAAGTGACTTGCCCAAGGTCACACAGCTAAGCAATTGTTAAGTATCTGCAGCCCAATTTGAACTCAGGTCCTCCTGACTCCAGAGCCAGTGCTCTATCGACTGTGCTACCTAGCTACCCTATACCCATTGCTTTTAAAAGGTCAATGTCTGGGGCGGCTAGGTGTCACAGTGGATAAAGCACCAGCCCTGGAGTCAGGAGTACCTGGGTTCAGATCTGGTCTCAGACACTTAATAATTACCTAGCTGTGTGGCCTTGGGCAAGCCACTTAACCCTGTTTGCCTTGCAAAAAACAAACAAAAAAAAGTCAAGGTCCCCCACTTCATCTGGGGTCATCTCCAGTCATCCTGATCCAAATCTGACTACTGGATTCAGTTGGCTCCGGAAGAGGAAGTGAGACTGGTGACTTAACACAGCAGTTCTCACTCAAATCCTATTCTTTTGCATGTCTTGTTATCATTTCCCTGATGTCATGGCCATCCTCAAGATGGAAGGACAAACATTAATCCATCAATCATCAATCTGTATAATAATCAATCTGTATAATCTTTATCTGTATAATGCTTATGCTATACATTTCACAGAGTTGTTGTAAGGCTATAGAAATGTGGGCCCCTGAAACCTCTCAGATAATTCTAGGTCTGGGGTTACATTCTATTTCCTTGAGGTTCAGTGCTGAGCCAAGTTAACAAGTTGTTTCATTCCTGCTAGCTAGCAAGTATTATGCAAAGCGTTTGGCTTACAAAGAAAGATAAAAGACAATGCCCTACTCATAAAGAGTTCATAGTCCAGTGGTAGAGAGAGGAAACACAAACAACAATCTACAGTCGAGATATGGACAGTTTGCTGATCAATAAAATGAAGATAACAATATCACCCAAGGTTGTTGTAAGAATCAGATGACATAATGTTTGTAAAATACTTAGGTCATCATCTGGCAAACAGTAGGCATTATATATATGCCTTTTCCTTCCTTCTTCCTTCTCTCCTTCCTACTAGGAGGCAGGTTATGAAGAGCTTTGGATGCCAAACAGAGGATTTTATATTTGGTCCTGAAGGCAATAGAATTATTGAATAGAGATGGTGACATGGTCAATCAAACTTGTGCTTTAAAGGAAATTCACTTTGACAACTGAGTAGTGGTTGGAACAGAGTGAGAAGAGTCTTGAGGAAGAGAGACCACCCAACAGTTTATTACAATAGTCCAGGAATGAGATGATGAGGGTCTGGGCCAGGGTGTCATGGTGTTAAAGAAAAGAAGGGGGTATATTCAAGAGACATAAGGTAAAATTCACAGATCATAGGAACAGATGGGATGTGGGGAATGAGAGGGGGGATGACAAGTCGCAGATGACACTTAGGTTGTGAGGCTGGATAAGGGAGGATAGTGGTGTCCTTGACAGTAATAAGGAAAGATAATACAAGGAAAGGGCTTGGAAGGAAGGAATATGAGTTTGGTTTAGACATATTGGATTTAAGATATGTATAGACCATATAGTTCAATATGTCCAGTAAGCAGTTGGAGATATGAGACTGAAGGTCAAGAAAGAATCATCAGCATAGAGATAACTGAATCCATGAATGCTGATAAGATCACCCAGCAAAATAGTACAGAGGAAGACAAGAAGACTGCCCAGAAGAAAACCTTTGGGACACTCACCTTTAGTGGTCATGACCTGATTGGAGATTTAACAAAGGAGACTGAGGAGCAGTCAGAGAGGTAGATGGTAAACCAGGGTAGAGCGTTGTCCCAAAAACTTACAGAGAAGGGAAGATCAAGGAACACAAGAGGATCAACAATGTCAAAGGCTTCAGAGAGATCAAGGAGAATAAGGATTGAGAAAAGGCCACTGGATTTATCAACTAAGTGATCATTGGTACAATGACATCTAAAAAGTTCAAGAGCTGTAATTTCTGGGTAGTTAATCATTTTATTAATAATGCTAGCATATTGGAGAGAAGAATTTCAGTTGAATGATGGGATCAGAAAACCAGAATGTAGGGAGTTAAAAAGAGAATGAGAAGCAAGGAAGTGGAATATCTATTGCAGTAAGCCTTCTCAGGGAGTTTAACCACAAAATGGAGGGGGCCATGTGATTAATGGCAGCTGACTGGGATGGATATATCAAGTGAGTATTTTTTGAGGATTGAGAGACAAGGGGGTGTTGGTAGGCAGTAGGGAAATAGCCAGTAGGCAAGGAGAGTTTGAAAAGAAGTGACAGAGTAGGGATGATACAGGGAAAATGGTGCTGGGCTAGATAGAATAGAATCAGATCATTTATGCATATACTGGCTTTTGCCTTGGCAAGGAAAAGATTCAGGTTGAGAAGATAGTAGAGGAAGCTATGTGAGTAATGAGAGATGAGGAAAAGAGAGGAGGGAGGTCACAACAAATGGCTTCAATTTTTTCAGTGAACTATCAGTAGAGATTTTCAGATGATAGGGTTGGGGCAGGGGAACCATGGGAAGTTTGAGAAGGGATAGAATGACCTGGAAGACAACCAGGAAGAGTGGGAGAGTGAGCTGATCAAGAAGGATTATCCAGTAGCTGTGAAGGTCCAGTTGAGATTCCGTACCACAAATCTGTAGTGTACATGAGCTATTATGCTTTTGTAACTACTGGGGGGGTGATCAGTAAAGCAAATCATGGCATAAACTCCCATCAAGTATATTATGCTCTAAAATTGGAAGCAAGGCAAGGCTACAAGCATGAATTTAGGATACAAAGGAAAAAATGAAACTGCCATCCCTGAAGGACTTTCTATTTTATTGACTACATTTAAAAAAAACATTTTATTGGGTGAGATAATATATAGAATTATGAAGTTGTATAAAATCTATGCCAAAAATTCAACATAATTTGGGGAGAGGGTCACTAGCATCTGGGAGACAACATGTAGGAGGTGGCATTTAAACTGAATCTTTTTTTCACTTTATTTTTTCCAATTATATGTAAAAATAATTTTTAACATTTGTTTTTTAAATTTTGAGCTCCAAATTTTCTCCCTTCTGAACCCCACAGAAGGCAAACAATTTGATATGGACTATATTAGCCGTGTTGTGAAAGAAAACATAGAGCTACCCTCCCCCCAAAAAAACCCAAGAAAAATAAAGTTTTAAAAATATGCTTCAATCTGCATTTAGACTCTGCGATTTCTTTCTCTGTGTGAATAGGATTTGTCTAAGTCCTACAGAATTTTCTTCAGTCATTATGTTGCTGAGAATATCTAAGTTATTTACAATTGAACATTACAGATAAGTCACATACAGATTACATACATTACAGTATGTTACTATGTACTATGCTTTCCTGGTTCTGCTCATTGCACTTTGCATCCGTTCATATGTCTTTCCAGGTTTTTCTGAAGCCATCCTGCTCATTATTTCTTATAACACAATAGTATTCCATTACAATTATGTACCACAACTTGTTCAGTCATTCTTCCAATTAATAGGTATCCCCTCAGTTTCCAATTCTTTGCTACCACTAAAAAAAAACTGCTGTCAATGTTTTTTGTACATTATAGGTCCTTTTCCTTGTTCTTTGATATTTTTTATATTACTGGATCACATAGTTTTAAAGCCCTTTGAGCATAGTTCCAAATTGCTCTCCAGAATGACTTAGATCAGTTCACTACTCTACCAATAAAACATTAGTGCTCCAATTTCCCTCCAACATTTGTCATTTCTTTTTTCTATCATATTAGTCAATCTAATAGATATGGGGTGATGCCTCATAACTGTTTTAATTTGCATTTCTCTAATTAATAGTGATTAAGAGCACTTTTCATATGATAATAAATAGCTTTGATTTCTTCTGAAAACTGCTTGTTCATACCATTTGACCATTTATCAATTGGAGAATGACTCATATTCTTATAGCTTTGACTCAAATATATCTACATATTTGAGAAATGAGGCCTTTATCAGGTAAACCTACTATAAAATTTTTTTTCTATTTTTTCCTTTCCTTCTAATGAAGTCTTTATTGGATTTGCTTTTTCCAAAATCCTTTTAATTTATTGTGATCAAAATAATCCATTTATTTCCTGCAATGTTAAAGTGAGGTTTAAATGAAGCAAGGGATTCTAAAAAGTTGCCATGAGATCATTTTGTCTAGAAAATAGGGCATGGGAAAAGTGTGCCTTTTCATTAGAGCAGCCCCTTTGTCTCTGTTCCTACACTGTGACTCTATCTATCAGATCTATGTTTTTTTACTTTTATCTCCTCTCTTTGAAGCTCTCCTCCCATTGTTGCTCAGAAACATTTCATCATCTCTCCAAACTATCCTTTTAAATTAATATTCCTGAAACGCATATCTGACCTTACCATTACCTTCCTCCAAAATCGTCAATAGCTCCCTATTGTCTCTGGGTTAAAATACAGAATTTTCAGCTTGATTTTCAAAGTTCTCTGCAGTCTTGCTCCCATCCTCTTTCTAGTCTTAAATCATAACACTCCCTTTCTTACACTCTCTGATCCAGTCAAACTAGTCTCTAAATTATTCTCATTATTTTCATCCCATTTCCCACCTCTGGGATGTCTGGATTGCACTTCTTTCTTACCTCTACTTTTTAGAATTGTGAGCTTCCCCATCCCTCCCAGGTATTTGTGTTCCCTCTCTATTTAAATTTCACTTCCCTCATCTTCCACCAACTATATAGAGAGATCACTGGCGGACAGCATTAATAAGCTATATCCCAGTTCTCCTAATTTCTTTTACCAAGTGTGAGGTATCCCAAATTTGTTGAGAACAATTACTATTGGGGTCAACTGGGTTTGGGCCAATAGAGTTCCTAGAGTGTTAAAGTCCATAAAGACCCATGGTTAAGAAATGTTAGAATGAGGAATTGAGTCTAGTTCTCTTATCTCTACCCATTCAATAAACTCCAGGAGGTTCCTATTGCCCCAGGATCAAATATAAAGTTCTCTGTTTGATTTTTTAAAGTCCATCACAATACAAACCTTTCCAGTCTTCTTAGACTCTATTCCCTTCCATGAATTCTCTGATCTGGGTACACCCACCCCTTTGCTATTCTCCCATAGGCATTCATTTCTTCCCAACCATGTACATTTTCACAGGTGTCCTCTCATGCCTGGAATCCTCTCCCCATGCTGGCTTCCCTGGTTTTCTTCAAGTCTTGGCTAAAATCTCACCTTCTGAAAGAAACTGCATCTGGTCCCTCCTCAATGCTACTGCCTGGCTGCTGGTTGGCTATCTCCAATTTACCTTCTCTATATATCATATGGACATAGTTGAAGCATATTAACTTACTGATTAACCTCTAACCCCTTGAGATCAGGGAATGATTTTACCTTTCTTTCTAGCCCCAATTTTTAGTACAAAATTAGCATTTAAGAAATGTTTATTGACTCAGTTTGACATCTTTACTAGAAAGAGGTAGTTCATGGAGCTTTCAGGTGTATGTTTCAAGAAGACATTCTTAGTCAAATGGCAACCTCAGCAGGGGCAGCTAGATGATGCAGTGAATAGAGTGCCAATCCTGGAGCCTGGAGGATCTGTATTCAAATTTGGTCTCAGACAGTTACTAGCTGTGTGACCCTGGGCAAATCTCTTAATCTTCTTTGCCTCAGTTTCCTCATCTGTGAAATGAACTGGAGAAGGAAATGGCAAACTACTCCAGTAACTTTGGAGTTACACCAAATGGAGTTCCAGAGTCAGACATGACTGAAATGACTCTACAATAACACAACCTCAGTATAAGCTGAGATTTATCAAGCACATGAACAATAATGGGACAGTCCTAGAGTACAAATCTCTCTAAAACAATGCAAATAAAATAGAATTCTTTTTAATTATCCTAAAAGAGGCAGACATTTAACCATTCCTAAAAGTAGATGGTGTAGAGGTAACCAAAAAAAGATCAGTGTTGGAGGGGTTGTGGTAAGATAAGCACATTAATACATTTTTGGAGTTGGGGAATTTTTCTATTTATTCTTCATATCAATTTGATTCATTTGATCAGCTTGTAATTATACAAGAAAAATGATTAGCTTGTCCAAAGCCTTTGACCCAGTGATATTCTAAGAAGCATATACTCCAGAAGAAAAGGACAGAAGCAAAGATCCATTGCATACCCCTAGATATTCAAAACAACAGTTTTTGTGGCAGCGATGAATAAGAAACAATGTATATGCCCATCAATTATGGAATTTCTGGGAAAAAAACTATGGTATAACATGGAATAAAATGTTATTATGCAATGAGAAATGATAAAAATGAGGAATTCCAAGAAGTGTGGAGAGATTTTTTTCTTCTCAAAATATTATTTTTTTTACAATTTAAAATTTTTTTAAGGCAATGGGGTTAAGTGACTTGCCCAAGGTCACACAGCTAGGCAATCATTAAGTCTCTGAGATCAGATTTGAACTCAGATCCTCCTGACTTCAGAGTTGGTGCTCTACCCATTGTGCCACCTAGCTGCCCCTATTTTTTTATTTTTAACATTTTTAGGGGTTTTTTTTGCAAGGCAATGCGGTTAAGTGGCTTGCCCAAGGCCACACAGTTAGGTGATTATTAAGTGTCTGAGGCCGGATTTGAACTCAGGTACTCCTGACTCCAGGGCCAGTGCTCTATCCACTGTGCCACCTAGCTGCCCCACTATTTTTAACATTTTTTTTAGGTTTTTTGCAAGGCAAACAGGGTTAAGTGGCTTGCCCAAGGCCACACAGCTAGGTAATTATTAAGTGTCTGAGATCGGATTTGAACCCAGGTACTCCTGACTCCAGGGCTGGTGCTTTATCTACTGCACCACCTAGCCACCCCTTATTTTTACATTTTAAAAAAAAATTTTTTTTGAATTACAAATTCTCTCCATCTCTCCAGTCTCTCCGCCATCTATCAAGAAGGCAAGCAACATATTGTGAACACAAAGCAAAACATGAACTCATGCAAACATATTACCATATTAACCATGTTACAAGAAAAATAAAGTGAAGAAATTATGCTTCTATCTATACTCATAATTTATCAATTCTCTCTCTGGGAATGGATGACAATTTTCATCATAAGTCCTTTGGAATTGTCTTGGACCCCTGTATTAGTTAACATAGATGATCATTATTTCAACATTGCTATTATGTACAATGTTTTCCTGGCTCTGCTCATCTCTCTTTGCATCAGCTCATATAAATCTTCCTATTGTTTTTCTGAGGCCATCCGATTCATCATTTCTTATAGCACAATAGTACCATGAAGAGATTTGTATGAAATGATTCAGAGTATGATAAACAGAACCAAGAAAACAATATATACAAAGACTGCAACAATGGAAATGAAAAAAAGATCATGAAAATGATACAACTTTGAACAACTGAATAAATTATAATGAACAAAACATGAAGCATACTTCATCTCTAGGCATAAAAAGGGAAGCTTCTATTGACAGTGTGACATTGTGTTTGGTTTCCTTTTTTTGGTGGTGGGTGATGCTTTGTAATGAGTGAGGATTCAGTCTGGAAAAAGTAGCTATGACTTTGTGAAAAACAAAAGGCGTCAATTAAATTTGTTTTGGAAAAATGATGGGCAATGGATTCCCAATCAACACTTGTGCTAGGGAAATCAGATCTCCCCTATATGATGATATTTGTCCTTCATTCTGGAAGAAGACTAAGACATCAGGGAGATGAGGTCATGACAAGCACTTGATTTGGATTTGAATGGGGGGGGGGGGTGTCTGTGCTAAGTCACCAGCCTCACTTTCTCCTCCAGAGCCATCTGGGTCCAGTGTCCAGAAATGAATCACGACAACCGGAGATGGAGATGGTCCTGGATGTAAGGCAGAGTTAAATGAGTTGCTTAAGGTCACCCAGCCAGTAAGTGTCAAATGCCTAAAACAATATTTGAACTCTTGTCCTCTGACTCCAGGTCTCTATCCACTGCCCTAGCTGCCCTTCTCCCATATATAACCACAAGAGCTAAAGAGTGTTCCTTAACTCCTATAAAAAGAGGATAAGCAAAAGAGAAAACTCTGCTCCCCTGGGCCCCTAGATGAGAAGGGTAAATGACATGGCAGAGATAACACAGTCAAAAGCCCTGGCACCCAGTTAAAGGAGAGAATGGGAGCAGAGTCAAGAGACTTCTCCGGTGACCTGGGTGAAAGTTAGAGCATTAGAATAAGGAGGAGGCTCTGCTCTCTTGATCAAACTAAGAGAAAATAATAGTCAAGACCCAAGAAATCCTGTGAATTAAGACTATGTCTACTACTTCAGGGGAAGTCATACCCCATTCTAGGATCCAGGCCTCAATTACTAGTAACTCATGCAAAGGTGGGGCAATATTTTTTATCTCCTCCATTCCAAGGACAATTATTTCTGAAAGTCAATGGAAGAGGTTTTCATTTTCCAAGGAACAGAGAATGGGACCTTCCTCATTAATAAACAGAAAACCAGTTCCCATAACTCATGGAGAACCCCAGTTTGAAATCAAGGAGTTCCTGCCCTATTAATAAATAGAAAGTCACCCCCTCAATCCATGATGGATTCGGGGACTACTTCTTCCTGAGTTCTATTATTCAAGAAAAGAGTAATATTATTCTACACCATCCCACTATTCCAAACAATTAGAAGGGAACTTGGTGTCAGTTGTTAGCTACAATAATGTCAAGGATGGGTGAACAGACAAGCTTGTACCCTCAGTTAAAAAAAAAATTGCTGTCTCTGCAAATCACACAGTACACTGGTACATCTGTAGGCATGCTGCATCATAAACATCCATTAATCTGCATAGTGTAGTCATAGGCAATTATTCCAAATACATTGTACATAACAATCACATTTGTAATAATATTAAAGGTACATTTATACAGCTTTGGCAAAGCACTTCCCATGCCTTACTGCTGGGGCTTGATTAGTGTTAATAATGAATTCCTTGAAGCAGGCACATGTATTTGAATATAACTCATTTGATTCCCACAACAGCTCTACAAGGGAGCTGTTATTGGGGGGTTCAGCGAGGGGGAGGGCAGAAGAACGAAGCCCTTTGAATTTATTGGCATATGGGAGCTCATAGTGAAGAAACTCTCTCTACTAATGTAGGCTTTGCTACTTTGCTACTCTGCTACTAATGTAGCAATTATACTTTTATCATTTATAGTTTTTTTTTTTGTTGTTGCTTAGGTTATAGCAAGGCAACGGGTTAAGTAGCTTGCCCAGGGCCACACAGCTAGGTAATTATTAAGTGTCTGAGGTCACATTTGAACTCAGGTTCTCCTGACTCCAGGGCCGGTGCTTTATTCACTGCACCACCTAGCTACCCCCATGGTTGTCCTTCTCAAAGAAGATCATGACGTCATGACAAGTATGAGAACTGGATTTGAGTGAAGGGGGTGCTGTGCTAAGTCACCAGCCTCACTTTCTCCTCTGGAGACATCTGGATTCAGTATGGATCAAGACGACTAGAGATGACCTGAATGAGAGGTTATTAGGGCTAAGTGACTTGTCCAAGGCCACATAACTAGTGTCAGGTATCTGTGGTTGGATTTGAACTCAGGTCTTCCTGATTCCAGGGCTGGTACTCCATCCATTGCACCATCTAGTTATCATATAGTAGGTGTATAAATGCTTATTCCTTCCTTTCTTCCTTTCCTTAAAGATAGTCTGAGCCTAATATCTTATTAATAAAGATAATGATGATGATGATGATGATGATATGAAATGAACTGGATGCAGCACAGAGATATAGCCCAAGATTGTTATATGGAGGTATATCACAGAGGAGAGAAAACTATATCCATAAAAAATATTGATACCAGTATTTTAAGTGATTGGAAGGATGTAACAACAACAAATCAATCTAGTTCATCGATAATAGCAATAACAATTATAGTTAACATTTCTGTAGCACTTAAAGATTTATGAAGAATCAGGAGTTCAGCTAGATGGCTTAGAATCCTCATGCATTCAAATCTGGTCTCAGACATTTACTTAGCTATGTGACCCTGGGCAAGTCTCTTGACCCTGTTTGCCTTAGTTTCGAATACCCCTCCAGGATGGATAGAGAACTGGGTCTAAAGTCAAGAAGACTCATCTTTCTGAATTCAAATCTGGTCTCAGATACTTACTAGCTGTGTGACCTTGAACAAGTCACATATCCTTAGTTTCCTCTCTGCAATATGAGTTGGAGAAGGAAATGGCAAATAACTCCATTATCTCTGCCAAGAAAACCTCAAATGTCACTGAGAATCTAACCTAATAATACTGAACAACTTACACACAGGATCTCTAAATCTTATTATATCATAGATTTGGAGTTGAAAGGAACCTTATACCTCACCTAGTCCAACCCCTTCATTTTATAGAGGAGGGTAAGTGACTTGTCCAGGATCACAGAGCTAGGATGTACCGGAGAAGAGATTTAAATGCAGGTTTTCTCAGCTCCAAGGACAGAATTCTAGTCACTAAGCTTCACTATCACCTTTATGGGCCTCTTAAGACAACAAATCGGTACAATGGTTAGAGAGCCAGTCTCTGGATCAGGATAGCACAGATTCAAGACCTGCCCGTGGTAACATAATGGCCAAGTAATCCTGGAAATGTCCCTTAATATCTCATTGTCTGGGGTATCTAGGTGGTGCAGTGGATAAGAGTACCGGCCCTGGAGCCAGGAGTGCCTGAGTTCAAATCTGATCTCAGACACTTAATAATTACCTAGCCGTGTGGCCTTGGGCAAGCCACTTAACCCCATTTGCCTTGCAAAAACCTAAAAACAAAAAGATCTCATTGTCCCAGGCAACTTTTTAAGACCATAAGTTATTGGATAAATGGTGGTTTGCTTTAGTAGAAATTTCCTCCCTAAATCTAAACATAGTTATCTTTTCCACATCATGCAGGTTGGGGCACAAGGCCCCTGAGATCTGGGAAATCCACATAAAATTTTTTGGCTTTCCCTAGGTATCAGAGAAGAAACTTGATTTTTTTTCTTTTTTTTAATGAGGTATTTACAGGACCTTATAAAATTTGAGTTGATAGTACATAATACTATACATATATTTTCACACTTCTTAATTTCTAAACTTTTCCTGTACCGTCCACCAGCCTTTGCATGCTGTCTGCAGTTTCTGCAAAACTTCCAAAAAATTCCCATTTCATTTCTTATGCCAATTCAAAATGTAGCAGAATTGATGAGCAAGTCAAAATGTGGAAGGGATGACTATAGACAAATCGCTGAACAAACCAGCCCCATTAAGTAGGCCTTACAGTATTATTATCTCCATTGGTAAAGTGGTCAGCCCAAGTCCTTACTAAACTTTTAGTCTAACTAGAGTCCCCAGACCTAATACATTTAACAAGAATCCAATAAACACATATTGTTGATGATTTTTTGCCCTTCATTCTTTCTATTTTATTTTATTTTTATTTTTATGTTTTTGCAAGGCAAATGGGGTTAAGTGGCTTGCCCAAGGCCACACGGCTAGGTAATTATTAAGTGTCTGAGACCTGATTTGAACCCAGGTACTCCTGACTCCAAGGCCAGTGCTTTATCCACTATGCCACCTAGCCACCCCCCTGCCCTTCATTCTTGAAGAAGAACTGATGCCATGACAAGCAAGTGAATTGGATTTGAGTGAGAGGGTACTGTGCTAAGTCACCAGCCTCACTTTCTCCTCCAGAGTCATCTGGATTCAGTGGCCAGGTATGAATCAAGACAACTGGAGGTGGCCCTGGATGTGAGACAGCCAGAGTTAAGTGACTTGCCCAAGGTCACACAGTCAGTAAGAGTCAAGTGTCTGATGCTAGATTTGAATTCAGGGCCAGGGCTCTATCCACTGCACCAAAATGCTTTATTGTATGCAGAGCCCTATGTTGAGGGAGATCCATAGCTAGATGAGACCTGCCTTAAGAGAGCTGTCAGTCTAATAAAGGATGACAGTGTTGAAGACAACTATAATTCACGTATATGTTCATTAAAATGATCCCAAAGCGTTCTGTGAACTCCAAGGAGGGAAACTGCCCTCAGATAGTAGGGGAGATGGCTATCAGATTCAAGTTCCTAGAAGAGGAAGCTCCTAAGTTGAGTTTAAAATGACAGACAAGAATTCTACAGATAAAAAAGAAGAGAGAATCTTCCAGGCACAGGAAACAGTCTGGACAAAGACACAGAGTCCTTGACCACACTAAGCTTCGCCAGTAGCTCCACGCTGAGGCATCCCACTGTGCTCTGGGCCAGATGGAGAATGACTCCTTGTCCTATTCTGAGTTGGGTCATGTGTATCTCAGCACCAGTTTTTAAAATTGATATATCTTTTATTTTTATATCACCTTCATATCTGAATATATTCCTTCCCCACCTACCTATTAAGCTATCCTTTTTAACCAAAGAATAAAAAGAAAGGAAAAAATACATACCCGTCACATCAGTCTGATGGCCATTTGCCATCTTGCATTCCCCTAGTCTTCTACCTCTGCAAATAAGGGAGGGAGGCATATTTCATCCTCTCTTCTCTTGGGTCTAAGTTTGATCATTATAATTACACAGTATTCAATTAGGGAATTTTTGCCCTTTCCAGTTCCATTGCTACATCCATTGTGTTTGTTGTTTTCTTGGTTCTGCTTGCTTTATTTTTGCATCAATTAATACTTTGGATTTTCATGTTCATCATTGTTTATGGCACAGTAATATTCTATGAGATTAATGTACCACAAATATAGTCATTACCCAATCAAGGACTGTAGCTAGTCATTTCCTGGATATTTTCATACTGTGCTGCCTCAGTTCTAGCTACTCTCTTCATCCTATCCTCAGGAATCTGGGCCCTACTGCTAAGACTCTAAGCCCCATAGACAGACTTTATATTAACTGGAATTAGGCCTCCATATCACTTTCCTTTTTTTTTTTTTTTTTTTTTTTGCCGGGCAATGTAAAGTGACTTGCCCAAAGTCACACAGCTAGGTGATTATTAAGTGTCAGAGTCTGGATTTGAACTCAGGTCCTCCTGACTCCAGGCCCATTGTTCTATCCACTGTGCCACCTAGTTGAACTTCACTTTTTTTAAACTTTCCCCCCATTACAGGGAATAACTATTTTTGACATTCATTTTTTAAAATTTTTGAGTTCCAAATTCTCTCCCTCCTCTCCTTATCCCAATTTGATAAAGATTATACATCCAAATCACTTTTCAACTATTTCCAAACCTTCTTGTCAAGTGTCTCCCCTTTTCTTTTGTCTTATTCCTCCTTTCCCATTAGAATAAATGCTCCTGTTTCTCTTCTCTTCTCCACCTCAACCCCAGCATACCATGGGAATAACAGACCATCTCCTTACCCTGCTGAGGACAAACAGTTGGGTGAAAGGTCCCACGAATTAGTCCATCAAATCAATCATTTAACTGTCAACAAGCATTGTGCTTAGTATTGGGGATACAAAGAAGGGTAAAAACAGACCCTCCCGTCAAGGAACTCACATGGTGGGGGGAGACATCTAAATAACAAGGTGCATTCAAGGGAATCACAAAGCAGCTGGAAGGTAATCTAAAAAGGGCATGATCACCTGGGGTAGGACAGGAAACAGTCTCCTGCAAAAGGTAGGAGTAGAGCTGACTCTTACAGGAATTCAGGGAAACCAAAAGTAAGAGTGAAGGAGGTAGAATATTCCAGACTTCTCACTGAAACCCTTGAAGCAAGAAGGAAGCATATGCTGCCAATAACTCTAATGAAGTTACTAGTTTCTCCATCACTCTGACAGTACATATAAAAAGCAAGCAGACCTAGACCCATTGGGAAGATGATAATAATGACAGCAATGAAGGTGATGATGGTGGTAATGGTAATGGTGATGGTGATGATGGTGATAGTAATGGTGATGGTGATAATGATGATAATGTTGGTGATGGTTGTATTGGTAATGATGGTGGTGGTGGTGATAGTGACAATGATGATAGTGGTGGTGGTGATGGTGATGGTGGTATTGGTAATGATGGTAATAATGATGATAGCAGCAACTAACATATAGCACCTATTATGTGCTAGGCTTTATACTAGATATTTATTTTTAGGGTTTTTTTTTTTGCAAGGCAATGGGGTTAAGTGGCTTGCCCAAGGCCACACAGCTAGGTAATTATTAAGTATCTGAGGCCGGATTTGAATTCAGGTACTCCTGATTCCAGGGCTGGTGATCTATCCACTGCACCACCTAGCCAACCTATACTGGATATTTTGACTGTCTCTTTAACAAGAATCTCAAGATCCCAGAGACAGAAGAGACATTAGAGGCAAACTAAGATAAAAGGCATGCTCAAAGTACCTGGGATAACATCAGCCCATTTGGAGAAGTTGAAGAGAAGCTTGCTTCCAAGAAGGCTGTGAGATGTTCTGTTCTAGATGAGGGTACTGGAGATCCCAGCAGGAAAGTATCAGGGTTTCTCAGCAAACAGGTTTTGCAACCAGTTCAACACGGTGCCAAGAGGAGCAAGGAGTGACCTTCAGGACCTGCCCAAAACCAGCTGAGATGAGAATTCACATCTTAGTATGAATGTAGGAACTGAACAAAGAGGACCCCCCCCACACACACACACAATGTTTTGAGAGGGGGAAGGTACATTATTTTTGCTCTAACTTGGAAGTTAATATCCCTTTGGAAAAGCTAATTGATGTTAAGTGGTTAACCAGAACTGGGGCACTACTTACTGGTGGCTAACACAGCCCGTGGGAGCTTGGCCCTATGGCAGTAGAGAGTAGACACCCTGGATCCCTCAGGGCATCCTAGAACCCTGAGGGGCAGATGGAGCAGACCTGACTGTGGGAGAATGAAGTTGATACACTGGTCCAGGCTGACATTACAGCTGCAAGGTCCTCTATGATTCAGCCAACACTGACCTACTTGCTACACACACACACACACACACACCCCTATACACTTTCACATACATATACACTCACTCATACATTCACATACACACACATAATCACATTCACACACATTCACATACACTCATACATTCACACACACTCTCATACACTCACACGCATTCACACTCACACACATTCACAGACACACACACACACACACACACACACACACACACTCCATCTCTTGACTTTGACTTAGCCAACCCTGGGATATTCTCCTTCCATATTTCCACCTCCTGTCTTCCCAGATTTCCTTAAATACTATAGGAGGACTTTCCAGGTCACTTCCCTCACCTTCCCATAAGCTTTGCCTTCTATCTCCTGAGTCTGGCTCTTGTATGGACCTGTGATTTACACTCATCTCCTCCATCACAGCATAAGCCAGTGGAGGGCAGGGATGGAGTATTTTGCCCTTTGTATCCCTAGCCCTTAGCACAGTACAGGTTTCTAGCTTGTTGACTTGACTGATCTGTGAAATGGGAACAGTAAGGCTTCCTCTACTTTCCTCAAAGGGTTATTATGAGAAAAAAATGCTTTGTCAATCTTAAAACTGGTGAAATGGAAATTCTTGTTGGAAAGAAACTCCTAGTGATGACTTTGAGGGGGGCCGCTGGAGAGCCTGGCCTCAGTATCCCAGAGGAGATGATGGTTCCTGACCTCAGGCCTTCCAGTCTCTTCCCAACTTCCCGAAGTAGGTTAACCGCCTCATCAACGCAGGTGAACAGCAGGAAGATAATTCTCCTGTCTCGGAGAGAGGAAGGGGGGGGGGGAGAAACCGCCCAGTCTGCAGGCCTAGCAAGGCTGAGAATATTTATTGGAGACAATAAACGCTCCCGGCAAACGCAAAAACTGGTCACCTAATGAGTGGATGGCAGAGCGGAGTTCCCGAGGTGACGGGGGACAGCTTAATGCTTTTTCAGCCAGTGAAAATCAAAGAGCATGTTATTAATCCGGTTTTTCTTTCTTTTTTTCCCCCCCAATAAGCCACTGGCGTGACATATTTCAAAACGCCTCCTCCCCTCCTCGGGAGCATTGTTGCACCTCTCCCCAGCACACACACACCAAGGAGGCCTCTCCAAGAGTTATGACAATTAATATTCACACAGCTTCCCTCTGGGGTGGGTCTTCATTAATAACGAAATCAATTGGCTCATCCAGGGAGTACCTTGCTCTTGGAGGGCTTATTGTCCCCAGACCTCCCAAGGGGAGAGCCAGACAGGCAAGAGTCGGGCCCAGCCAGGCTCAGTGGGGGTACGGGCAGCTATCCTAAAGTCCCAGAATCCTCTGCCCTTCATTGGATTCCCTGAGATAGTGTCTGTGTTGTGGTTTCCACTGTGTATGAATCTTATATGTACCTATTCATCTCTATCCTGTCTTCCCTGCAAGGGCAGCAGAGAAGAATGGACTGGAAGCCAGGATCCTAGCCTCCAGTCCAGTTGCCACCCCTAATACATACTATTGCATACAAGTAGGTCAGTCGGTCAATCAACACTCAATGATTATCACCTACTATGTGATAGGCATCATGCTAAGCACTGGAGATGCAAAGAAAAGCAAGGAAGTCTCTGCAGTCAAGGGGCTTGCTTTTAATGGGGGGGGACAGCACAATACTAGGGAAAAGCAAGATAGTTACAGGATAAATCAGAGGTTTGTCATCTCAGTGAGAAGGCATTAGCATTGAGGGGAACAGAGGAAGGCTTCTTCTAGAGAGTAGTATTTAATCTGAGATGTAAACAAAGTCAGGAGGAAGTGATGAGGAAGTAGTGAATTCTAGACATAGCCTGTGGAAATGGCCAATTTCAGGAGTTGGAATGTGTGGCATTGAATATCAGACTCTTTTGAGGGTAGGGTGGGAATATGGGAAAAAGAGGAAAGAGCCAAATTATGAAGGGCTTTCAAAATCAAACAGAAAATTTCAGAACCCTTAAAACAAGTTTTTAAACCAGGGTCTACAGGATCATGGACAGATTTGGGGGGGGCCAAGTGCTAAGATTGGGGCAAAAATTACCTTTAGATTCACTAACTTTGGTTTTCTCGTGTAATCATATATATTTTACTTTATATATTTAAAAACATTATTTTGAAAAAGGAACCATAGGTTTCACCATCCTTCCAAAGGGATCCAATGTTGCACAAAAGGTTGTCCATCAGTTTCAAAGACCTATGCTGATAAAGGGAAATCCTCCCTAGGAAATCATGGATTTAGTCCCCAAGTCTCTCCAATGACCATGAGTATGCAAGCTCCTTGAGGGCAGGAAGTGAGTTTCCCTTTCTCTGTAGCTCCAGAGCCTGTACCCCTAGTATATGATGAGGACTTGAGAAATGACCAATGGCTGATTGCTCTAGAACAGAGGGAGAAGAGGGAGCCTTCATAAAGAAAAGTTCTACTATTGGAAGGAATCTTTTTCCTATTGTTGCTGTTGGTTATTTTTCAGAAGTAGTTCACTCTTCATGACCCTGTCTGGGATTATCTTGTCAGAGACCCTGGAGTGTTTTGTCATTTCCTTCTCCAACTCATTTTGCAGATGAGGAAACTGAGAACTTATCCAGTGACTTGCCCAGACAGCTAGCAAGTATCTGAGTTGAGATTCAAACTCAGGAATAAGAGTCTTCATGACTTCAGAACTGACACTCTGTCCACTGTGCTACCTAAAATCATGCAAAATAACTCTCCATGATTTGTCCTAACATTCTATAAAATAAGAAAAGAGTGATATAATAATGTTTTCCTTCATTTTCAAAGATAACCATGACATCAGGGAGATGATGATGCCATGACAAATAAGTGAATTAGATTTGAGTGAGGGGGTTCCGTGCCAAGCCATCAGCCTCACTTTCTCCTCCAGACTCATCTGGGTCCAGTGGCCAGAAATGAATCAGGACGACTAGAAATAGCCCTGGATGCAAGGTTATTTAACCTGATTAAGGCCACACAGCTAGTAAGTGTCTGAGGCCATATTTGAATTCAGGTCCTCCTGACTTCAGGGCTAATGCTCTCCTACTGCACCAACTAATTGAAGATAACACCTTTTTGGGGGATGCAAGGAGTGGTAATGTTTCATATATAGAATTTCTTATATAGATGTGGCAATTCATTGTCTTCCCAGGCTGACAAGAGTTAATAGTCAAAAACATTTAATATAGTGACAGATACTATGCTAAAAAGAAAATCCCTTTCCTTGAGGAGCTTATAATATAACAACACTCAAAAGAAAGCTGAAAGGGAGAGTGGGAGGTACCTGAATTGAGGGGCAGGTTAGAGAAACTAAAGGAGACCAAAATGAATGCAGCTATTGAGAAATGAAGAGATGACTTTTAGAGAATCGGTTGTCTACACAGGAGGGAATCCAAGAGAGCTGTGTTCCTGGGGTTTTTTCCATGTATCTATTTGAATTCCTGAGTATTGTGTGTCCCTCCTGTGCTGGGAAAGAGTGATGTTCTCCACTCTACTCTTTACCCATTTGGTAACATAGATTAAGATCTTTGACTACTCAGAACCTGTTTCCTCATTTGTAAAATGAGTCACAATCTGTAATGTCCCTCTTAGTTTTAAATCCTCTGATCCTTTGACTTTATATCAATCAAATGACAAGCATTTATTAAATTCCTACTGTATACCAGTCTCTGTTTTAGATGTTAGAAATGCAAAGTCATAGAAGGGTAAACAAAGACCCATAGAAGTAAATACCAAATGAATACAAGGTAATTGGTGGGGTGGGGTGCACCAGTATCTAGAAGGATCAGGAAATGCCTTATGGAAGTGGCATTTGAGTTGAACTCTGAAGTTGGGAATTCCAGGAGGAGGAAGGAGAACATTCCAGAGTCAGGGGACAAGCAAAGATGGGAGATACAGAGTCACGTGAGAAGAGCATCACAAAGTCAAATGGACTAGACCAAAGAAAAGGTGAAGAGGACTGGAAAGGGAGACTGGAGCCGGGTCATGTTTGTATTGTGGAAATAGTAGAGAGCCTCTGGAGTTTAGCAAGCCCCTGCTTGAGTGACAAAGTCAGACACCAGCCTTAGGAAAATCCCTTCTGCAACTGAATGGAGAATGGATTTGGGGGGGGGGGAGATTCAGGACAAGGATAACACACAAAAGCTTAAGGCAGTGGACCAGGTAAAGGGTGACTAAGGGATGGCTCTATGAATGAGGGAAAGGGTTATGTATGCAAAAGATGTTAAAGTGTCCAATGTACAACCTATACCAGATTGCTCACTGCCAGGGAAGGGAGGATGGTAGAAAAATGTGGAACGCAAAAGCTTGCTAAAGGATGAATGTTGAAAACTATCTTTGCATGTAACTGGAAAAAATAAATAAAATAAATTATTTTAAAATAAATAAATAATAATAAATAAAATAATTTTAAAATAAATATTTAATATTTAATAAATATTTAAATTAATATAAATTAAAAATAAAAAACCATAAGATGCTGAGAGAGAATTGATAAGTTATGACAGTTTGGATTGGACGTGCCAATCCAAGTGAGGGGGAGTGAAGATGTGAGAATGCATCAGGTTATGAACCTGATGCTTACAGGGGTGGTGATGTCCTCAACAGATTGGTAGAAATAGGGAAGTTCAGAAGTGAGGTTGGTTGGATGATGATAGAAAAGGGAAATCAATGACACAGACAGTGACTGAGGTGATCTGCTCAAGATCCCTCAAACACTTTCCTTTTCTGGAGCACAGTTGGGTAAGAAAACTGTGGGATTCTGACGGAGGGAAACTTCAACCTCAGAATTGAAGGAGACCTCACTTGTCCCTATAGCAACCCCTACCCCAAAAGAACTCCCTTCATGATTTACCTGACAGCTAGTCTTCCAAGCTTTGCTTGGATGAGAGGATGAGAGAACTCACCACCTCCAAAGGCAACCAGACCAAGGACTTTTGGAAAACTCTCCTTGAGAGGGAATAATTTTGCATAATGTACATGTAGAACCCATATAAAATTGCCTACTGTCATAGGGAGGGGGTGACATCATGAGGCTTTTACACTATGCTGAAACAATGAAAAGTGGAGTCTGCCTTGGGAATAGCAGGGAGAGGCATCAGGAGAGGCCATAAATTCCATCTATAGCTCTTTCTGAATGTGGGATCATTTAATTTCTCTGAACCTCCTTTTCCTTATCTGTAAAATGGGGATAACAATAAAACTTGCCCTTCTGCCTAATGGGGGGTATACATAATATCACAGTAAATCAGACTTGAAAATGATCTCAGGGTGCATCTAGTTCAAACCATTCCCCCTTTCCCCAAAGAATCCCTTCTATAATGCTACCCAAGAAGTGGCTATCTGGCATCTGAGTAAAGACCCCCAAGGAAGAGAAGCTCATCACCTCCTGAGGAAGCGCAGAGATTTCTATGGGAAGCATTTGGGAAACCTATGAATAGCTGTTATTATAGAAAAGATGATTATTAACGTCCCTTCTCATTGCAGGTCAGCACTGTGAGAACAGAACATCCCGCTAAGCTGTCTTGGGGGTTTCTCCCTGCACTCCAGAGCCTGGATCTCCTTCTCAGGGGAAGCGGGTAGAGAAGAAGCAGCAGCCAGGGGAGGTGGGTAGTGGAGGTTTCAATTATAGACAGCTTTATGCTGTCTAATCGCCCTGTGCAGGGTGTTCTAGAGGAGAGTAAATCTATTATGAAAAGCTTATAAATGTATGTAAAACCAGCCGGGGACAATACCAGGATTACACAGAGCAACCCTCCTAGTGTGGGCAGGAGAAAAGTGAAGAGCAAAGAAAGGTTGAATGGATTAAAGGCCTTCTGGGCCTGGGCCCAAGAGAGAAAGGGAGAGTTACCTGCCTAGGCTGTCACTATGAGTCTCCCTGCAGATATAAGCACAGGATGGTTATGTGGACCATAGGTGTAACTAGGTTTGTGCAACTGGGATTTTGACCCAGGGCACTGAAATTTAGAGGAGCATATTTTATTTGATTGGGCAATTCAATGCCTTTAGATTCTCTACATTATGATTCCCACCCTACCTGAAATAAAATTATTCAGACTCCATCATTCAACATTAAACCATCATTCCCAGTGCATCAATCCTTTCTCCAGGGTCCTGATGGTAAGTTCCTGCATCTACTACAAGATCTGTCATCTCTTGGGGTAGAAGGTAGCAGTGTAACCCGACCGCATCTGCTTCTAGAGCCTGAAGGGTCATTGTCTACACTGAGGTGAATTCTTGAGAGGGATGCTCCCTTGTCCAGCCCTGTCCTACTCCTTAGGAATGAATATTTCATTTTCCAACCTCCTGCTGCAGAATATCTAATCTAAGACAACAGGAAGAGCCCCTGGCTTCATTCTGAGGGAACCCATTGTCAGAGAGAGATTCACTCCCTCTGCTCTGAGACAGAGATGAGCCATGTGAATGAAAGAGAAGAAAGTAGAGAACTAAAGGGAAAAAAAGAGTTCAGACTAACTCAGAACTGAGCTGGAATGGGGATGAGGAGGGTGGTTCTTCCTGAACATCTTCTCAGAAAGATCAAAGAGGCTCAGAAAGAGAAGAGTGACTGTGGCATGGTAGGGGGTGGGAAATTCGATTAGCCAAGGGAGGAGGGAGGTCCTCTGGCCCCAGATGGCAAGGCTACCTGCTGTTCACCACATGAGAATCCTAGGCTCAACCCCACTGGGATGGAGGAGAGTGGAGGCCCATTCTAACAAGTGGAAAGATATGGGTAGGGAGACATTTTCTTTGTTCTCTTCCCAGAGGACTGGGAAGTTTCCCTAGGGCACAATAGGAAAGAAAGCAATGAATGGTAAGTCAGAGATCCCGGGTTTGAATCCTCACTCAACTACTTACTTTCTGAGGGAGAGAGAGAGTGAGACTGACCACTTGGGGCACCAGGTCACACATGAGTCAAGACACCAGCCCATGATATCACTGGTTCCCTTTGAAAAATGAAAGACAAACCATAACAATTTCCAGCATTTAAAAATGTGTCATGTTAATAGGTGTCTTGTTTAATTTAATTGTTGTTGAAAAAAAAGTTTTATTGATATCTTTTGTTTCTTAAATCACCATAGTTTTCTTCAGTGTCCCTCTACTCCTCTATCCCAGATAACAAATAGTATTTTTGAAGGCCAAGAAAGGAAAGTAGAGTGTGAGAGAGAGAGAGAAAAGAAGAAAAAGAAGAATAACAAGATGAAGGGAAGAAGAGGAAATAAAGAAGTAACGAAATAGAAAGAAAGATAAGAAAGAAAGAAAGAAAGAAAGAAAGAAAGAAAGAAAGAAAGAAAAGATGGAAAAAGGAAGGAAGGAAGAAAGGAAGGTTGGAAGATGGAGGGAAGAGAAAGAAACAGAAAGAAAGGAAAGAAGAGAAGAAATAATAGAAAGGAAGTGAAGGAAGAAGAAAAGAAGAAAAGAAAAGAGAGAAAAAAAGGAGGAAAGGAAGGAAAAAGGAAAAAAGGAAGGAGAGAAAGAAGGAAGAGGGGAAAGAGATGATAGATGGGCCTCCTGCAGATGATGGAATTTGAGTTAAACCTTGAAGAAAGGCAGATATTCCAAGATCAAATGAGTAATATTTATAAGGCAGATGCTGGTACAGTGGATAGCACTGGAACCTAAGTCAGGGAGATGAATTCAGATTTAGCCTCAGATACTTATTAGCTGTGTAACACTGAGCAGGTGGGTGTGGTGGATAGAGTCAGGAAAACCTGGACTCAAATTTGGCCTCAGACCCTTACTAACTGTGTGATGTTGGGCAAGTCACTTAACCTACCTCAGTTTCCCAATATGTAAATTGAGCTGGAGAAGGAAATGGCAAATCACTGCAGTCTCTTGGCCAAGAAAACTCTAAATGGGGTCATAAAATGTGGAAAACCACTGAAATGGCTGAAAAACAACAATGCTGGGCAAGACCCTTAACTTCCATTTACTTCACTTCCTTCAATTATAAATTGGAATTAGGGGGTTTTGTGAGGACCAAATGAGATAATATTTATGAAAACAGCTAGCCCAGTTCCTGGATTGAAGTAGAGGCTGTAAGAGACAGAGGTGAGTGTTGCAGTCAATGGGGCCTCTCTAAGACGTCTAATTCCTCTATTGTCCTCTATAGTCCTACAAGGTTTCACGTGTGGTTCCGTGAGTTGATGCTGCCTGGAAACTTAAATGTCATCTAAGGACCCAGTAATCAACAGGTCATCGAGATTCCCTTTCTCTGGGGTACCCAGGTTCAAATTCTTTGTGGGCTTGACAGAAAGGACTGACTCCAGACCACAGCAGAATGGAGACACACTTGCCCCATGCAGCCGCTGGACCCCAAGGTTGCCCTGAGACATTATGCAATCTCCTAGAATAAGCAGGACACCTTGGTCTACGGGTTAAACCATTTAGAAGAGTGGGCAGTAAGCAAGTAGGCATGAGGTATGAGGGTAGGCCACAGACCTAAAGCCAACCTTGGAATTTTCCAAGGAAGGGATCACCTGGGGAGGCTTCCAGGACATTTTTTTTAATTGAATATCATGCCTCTGCCCAAAGTTACTCTAGATTCATTTGCTCTAGGGGGTGGGTGGGAGGGGTGGGCACCTGATCTGGTAAAGGACACACTGGTAGGTGAAGAGTTCACATGAAAAAGAGGAATTACAACTATCCTGTTTGGTCCCAGAAGGCAATGAGTGAAAGCCACAAAGGGACTAATTTAGACTTGAGAAAAGGAACAACTTAACAGTGAAAAGAAGTTTTCTAATTGGAATGGACTGTCCCAGGGGCCAGTGAGCTCCCAGGTCTGGGAAGGTCTTCAGGCAAGGGCTGGATGATTCTTCATCAGGCACATGGTCCAGAAGACTCTAGTCTATACATGTGCTGAACAAAAGGGCAGGAAACCTGTGCTTCCCCTCCAATTCTGAGGCCGGGATTCTGGAAGCAGGTGATTGCTGCAATCCCTTCTTTCTCTAAAGCTCATCAACCTCTGATCCCCAGCCCACAATCCAACTCTTCTAGCATCTCTGTGCATTCTGCAATGTTTAGAATCATTTCAGGACCATCATTTTATTCAGCGTTCCAAGTTCTAAGGACCTTTGACATTCAGTTCTGAGGTTTCTCCCAGTTCTGACATCCTCTGTTCTAAGCGCCCTCCTAGTATAAATATTTTGTGTTCTGAGGACCCTCCCAACTCTGATACTCTGGGTTTTAAGGGCCCTCCCAAGTATTAACATTCTGTAGTCTAAGAACCCTCTCAGATTTTATCCTCATGTTCTAAGGGTCCCCCTAAGTATTAACATTCTCTGTTCTAAGAACCCTCTCAGCTCTGACATTCAGAGTTCTAAGGGCCCTTCCAGTTCTGTCATTCTGGGTTCTAAAAGCACTCCCAGCTGCAACATCCTGGATTCTAAGGGCTCCCAAGCTCTGCCATTCTAGGTTCTAAAGGCCCTTTCTGCTCTGATATTTTGTATTCTTTGTTCTAAGTCTAGGTCTCTTAAGCCTATTTGCTTCTTCTCTATTTGTCAAGAAGACCAAGTATCTTTCCTTGCTAAGTTTTTTGGCCTCATTTTTCTAGAAATTGGTTAAACTTCCCCAAGAAATAGCAATAACCAGAGTAGAAAGCTTTGCTTTTCTTCGTTTCCCATGCAACTAGCCAGAAAAGTCTCTGGCCCCACCCTTCCTAGCTTCTTTTCCATAGCACAGGGACACAAAGTTGTGGTTAGATCTGGCCTCAGAAACAATCCCAAGCTGCTTACTTGGGCCTGGTTATAATCCTACCCTCCTCATCCTGACTAGACCTTCCTGGTTAATCTTTAGAAACCATTCCCCCCTTGCCCACCTTTGGCTACTGGTCCATGTTCACTGACCCCACTGCCCCACCAATGACATGACAGCTGCCACGGCAGGCCCTTTGTCTGAAAATCCCATATAAACCTGGACCCCCAACAGTTCAGTGCCTTCCATCAGAGCCCAGGTCCTGCTGTTCATCTGGGCCACCATCCTGCATGCTGCCCCATGGGACAGTGGGGGCGCAGGAGTCCACCTGGGACTTCATCCCTTACTGAATTGCTGTCCATCTGTCCATTGCCTCCATGCTGTGCTTGTCTGTCAGTATCGATAAACCATCAGTTAACCTAGTGTTCCTGCAGACCATCTTCACCCTGAATTTCCACAATGTCACATTTGTAAGAGAAACATTGAGAGATCCAAAAAGATTCTTCCAAAATGGAAGGTAGATCCTCCACTAAGGTGTTATGGAAGGAATGAATTCAGAATCGCAGGCAAAATAAGAATGTGTGGGCCCGTGTTCAAATCCTTTCTCAGATACTTAGAGACTGGATAAGTCTCTAAATCTCTCTCAGCCTCAGTTTCCAGTTCTATAAAATGGTGATAATTATAGTACCTTAACTCACAGAATTGTTGTGTAGATCAAATGAGATAATACATAAAGCAATTTACATAAATGCCAGCTAGGAAGTAGTAGTAGTAGTAGTAGTAGTAGTAGTAGTAGTAGTAGTAGCAGTAGTAGTAGTAGTAGTAATGGTAGGACTCCAAGGGACTCCAAGGAGTCCAAGAGGGAAGAACCGATAATAGTAAGATTAAAGACCCACTAAATTTCCAGAATACTCTCATGTATTGTGCTGAGGATCATATTGAGCATATGGCCACTGTCCACTCTTCCACAGGTTCCCTGACCATTCTAAGACAAGAGGAGAGAGTGACTGCAGAGTAATCACCAGCCTAAATGATGGTGGCAACTGGAAATCATGACAACTAGAATTTAAAGCTCTTTATATAACATTTCATTTGAACTTCCTTTTAACAAGTCTGTGAGATAGGCACTATAGATATTGTTCCCTCTCGACAGATAAGGAGACAGATTCACTGAGGTGAAGTGATTTGGGGGGGGGAGGGTCACCCAGCAAGTCAGTGTCTGAGGCAGTATTTGAACTTATATCTTCCTGATTCCAGCCTCAGCACACTCTCCACTATATTTCACTACATATATATATATATATGTATATATATACATATATATATGAAAATTTATATGAAGAAACAAATCTCACCCCAGCATCAAAAATTATCCACCCATATTGCCTTTGGATTCTGGGACTGAGACTTCCTGGGATCTACATCCTTCCAAGGAGGAATGGTCATGGTTCTGTTCTTTTCTGTGATTTCTTTTCTTCTCCATTGGCTTGACCATCCCCTTAGGGAGGGAGTCTGTCTCTGTGGTGGCTCTGGAGGAAGTCAGTGCAAAGATGATGAACAATCTTATTCAGGCCAATGACATGTTTTCCCCAATCTCCATCGCGCCCCATTTCGCTCTTCTCTCATTAGGTCTGTCATCAAACCAACCAGCAGGAAGTAACGGGACCTCCCATGATCCGAGAACCATCCAACAGAACTGAGTAATCATGGATTTTAATTATAGCATCGAGCTATGAGAATCATGGGATAAAGTCTGCATAGAATTGGGAAATCAGAGAATAGAAATGTAGCAACACAGGCACACAAACATAGAGATAAAGAAGATTTTTAAGGGCCATACAGTGTAGCCCCTTCCTTCCCAGGGCTAGTTTCCAATTCTCCCCCACATGAGCAGGCTAGGGCTCCAGGGAAGGGCTTGCTACTTCCCCCCCCAGAATTCCAGGGGTAACTCAGAGGACTTGGGAGTGACTCTTACCATCACTCAAGAGCCCCCATCGGGAGTGTTCCCAATTGATTATCAATTAGTCAGAGTTAATTAGCTTTGACAAAGTGATATTCACTGAGATGACATAATAAGAAAAATTGATATAAAGCATTTCTCCCAAACCAGGGCATACCCTCCCCTACACAAGGTCCCCGGTGGAAGCAAGCTCAAACCTAGAGAGCACAGGTGACTGAAGGTGAATGAATTCACGGTCTATGGTTGCTTCAAGTTCATTCTCCCCTTCATAGTTGAAGTTACCCTGATAGGTGTGGTTCTCTGATGGGCTCCAAGGATTGGTGCCCTTGCAGAATTCTGAAGCTTCCTTTCCTCAGTCTATCGAGTTTTTCTCCAGTACATCTCTCAGTTCCCAATGAAGATGCTGTTGATGAAGATGAGAAATCCAAAAGACTATCTTGCAAGGACCAAATTCTCTCTGGTCTTGGGATGAGGAGAGAGAGAGAGAAGTCTCCACCCTTAATTAATGCCAAGGGCAGCTCCCTTGACTTTCACTAGCCTGGCCCATTGTTGGAATATTCTTGCTCCAGTATGCCTGCTGGAATACTCTAAGACACATAGCCCCGAGATGTATTTGATTCTTATAATCAGTTCCAATACTTTCCCTGTATGATGTTATCTGGTTTTATTCAATGATTAATCTTTGTTTTTCACCAACTTTTACCTTTGATTGACTGATTCATTTGAGGAATCAATGAAAGTAGGGATCTGGATGGTGGACTACTCTTATAGGGTCCAACCCCCTCATTTTATAGATGAAGAAATCAAGACTCCAGGACAAAGACACACACGTCATATGTCAGAGCTAGGATTTTAATAAGGAAGGAAAATAGAAAGAACCCCAAGGGGAAGATCAAAGTCCACCATCTGACCTTTACGAGGTGCTGTGAGTGTTATCAGTAAGTCATTGTCTTTTTCTGAGCCTCAGTTTCCCCCCTGTTAAATGGAGATAAGGGTTGCTTGGTGACACAGTGAATACAGCCTGACCTTGGAGGCAGGCAGACGGGAATTCAAATCCAGCCTCAGACACTTACTAGCTGTGTGACCTTGGGTAAGTCACTTAATTCTGATTGTCATGGCATCACCTTCCTGATGTCATGGTCTTCTTCAAGAATGAAGGACAGGGGCCGCTAGGTGGTGTAGTGGATAAAGCACCGGCCTTGGAGTCAGGAGTACCTGGGTTCAAATCCGGTCTCAGATACTTAATAATTACCCAGCTGTGTGGCCCATTTGCCTTGCAAAAAGACCTAAAAATTAAAAATTAAAAAAATTAAAAAAAAAGAATAAAGGACAAACATCAATCCATCAATTAAATGAAGATAATAACACCTGGTCTACTTAGTTCATAAATCAGATGAGCTAAGAACATGAGCAAATCACATTGCCCCCCAGAAAGTGACTTGGCCAAGGTCATACAACCAAAAAAAACCCCTGACTCACAGCTAACATTTTAAAAGGACTTCAAGATTTGCAAAGAGCTTCACAAGCATTAACCATCTCGATTTGTGCTCCTAACAATCTTTTCAAATCTGGATTCAAACTTAGGTCCTAAAATCAGTCCCAATGGTCTGTCTACTGCAGTCAGGTCTTTAGACTTCAAGAGTGCAACTCAGCTCTTCACAATGCCTTTCAGTGAGTCCTAAAAGTGAGAGAGCTCCTCCCCACTTGTTTGGAAGTAGTGACTTCTCTTTTTTTTTCTTCCCCCCCCCAACTCTCCTGAGTGTCAGTGTCAGTAAAGTAGGTGCTGAACATCATTGTCCAGTTTTACTTTGGTGAAGGTCTGGGGTTCACTATCCCAAGAGTCTTTCCCAGCAACCCCATCCCCTCCACGATGGACTGGTCAGAAGACCTTTGAGCTTAAGAGTCCCACTAAAACTGGGTGCCTTACAGCTCATCTAATCCAATCTACCCATTTTTTAAGAATAAATTTTCTCTTCTAATTTGGACTCAGCAAACAGAAACATTTTAATCTAAGAAAAACAAAGAGGAGGAGGGATGGATGGACCAAAAACAGGGCAGTGTAGAAGAATGGGAGAAATAGAGAAGGAACCATGAACCCTTAAGCCCAGGAGTTCAGTATTCTAGATGTCTGAGTGTGAGGGGGAGATGGGGTAGCGTGGAACCTTAGAATTCAAAATGGAAGAGATACAGGTAGTGTTCCAGGATAGAACATTGACTTGGAGTCAGGAAGACCTGGCCTCAAAGATTGTATGTAACAATTTCTAGCTGTGTAGCCCAGGACAAGTCACTCAACCTCTCTGATGAATTTTTAGTTCATCTGTGAAATGAGGGTAATAGTCTCACAGGCTCATTATGAAGATCAAAGGAGAAAAATGTATGTAAGCTGAAGTACAATAGAAATATCATTATTATTGTCATTGTCATTATTGTTGTAATTGTTATTCTCTTGCCTTTTCTTTTCTTTCTTTCTTTTTTTTTTTGATAGCATTCAAATGGAAACCATCCTGGGGAGAGTTACTATCTTGTCATTATTTTATATTTAACATTTTGAGCTCTATTCCAAAGGTAGATAAAATGCCTGGTTTTGTGATTGAAGAAAAGTGTTGAGATGTGATTATTATCACTATTATTATTAGAATGTGAAGAATATAAACACTGAATGTCAGAGCTGGAGGGAACCTCACCATACAAAATGTCTGACTCTAGAAATAACCTTAGAAAATAGTACATCAGTCAACAGCCTGCTATTGAGTGTGTCCCACTTTCCATGACTCCATGGACCATATTGTTCATGGTGTTTTCTTGACAAAGATATTGCTGTGGTTTGCCATTTCCTTCTCCAGTGGATTAAGACATTAAGTGACTCATCCAGGATCACACAGCTAGGAAGTGTTTGAGGCCATATTTTAACTCAGGTCTTCCAGGCCCAGGACTCTATCCACTGAGCCATTTCACTCCTTTGGAAGTAAACCCTGAACCTAGGTTATAGAGAGTATCAGAGAGGAGGGGACATTCGGGATCATCTGAGCCAAATGAAAAGAAAACTGAGACCCAAGCAGGAGATATAACCATTCTAAAATCAGACACTAAAGCCCAGAACCCAGGTCTCCTGACTCCCAGGCCAGACCTCCTTCTCTTGTTCTAGCTGGTTGGGTTTCATTGCAGCAGCAAATGGGAGCATGGTGCCAGGCTGTGTGGCAGAGATGGGCCCTGGCACAGAATTTGGGCTGGGTATCTCGCTGGCTGTTTCACAGGGAGCAATGAGCCATGTAATAACTTGGTAATTACCCGGTAATTATTGACCATGTCAGCGTGATTGTGGCCGCCCCAGCAATGGCTGTTCAGCCTGTCTGGAGGCTCCGCTAATACCAACCCCTGCCGAGGACATGGGAAATTGGCCTCAAGAATGGAGTGGCCATTAGCAAGTCTGGGATCACTGAGTGGAAGGTGGAGAGAGAAGCATTTTGCATTGATATAAGGGAAGGTTTCCTGACAACTAGAACTGTCAACAGAAGAACTGACAGCCTGATTTGATAGTGAGTTCCCCATGAGTGACAGTATTCAAGTGAAGGGTGGCAGAGGATATTTCTGCTTAGGTATGGACTGATGTAGACACCTTCTAGCTTTGAGATATGGAACCCAGATCAAATCAGTTTCTCCCTTTGTCTTCTCCTCAACAGCCACAAGTGGAACAACTTAGGAAGGAAGGCAGCTCCTGCATGGTGCCAGTTGTAGCAATCCCATGATGCTGAAGGGTGAGGGGTGAATAGAGAGAGAGAGTGTCAGAGGTAGATCCAGGTTAGGTTGACTGTGAAGGCAAAGCAACAAGGAGGAAGAAAAGAGGACTGTGGGATCTTAGAACTGATAAATGTTCAGTTCAACCTTTGTATTTAACAGAGGGGGAAACTGAGGACCAAACAGAGAAAGGGACTCTGCCCAGGCTACATGCCTTTTGTTTCTTGCCTGTCTTGATATGGGGGATGGAGCAGGAAGAGGGAGATTGGTGACTTTAGAAGGAGTCAGGAGGATGCGTTCAAATTCAGCCTCAGACACTTGATACTCACTAGCTGTGTGACTTTGGGCAAAGCACTTAGCCCCCCCTTGCCTCACCAGAAACAATACAAAACAAAACAAAATTCAAACAGATGGATGGCGCTCTGCCCCCTCCCATTCTGAAACCACTTTCCCTTCCGGCACCTCCTCTGAGCCTCCCCACAGCCCTAAGGATGTGACAAGGACAATTTCCCCTCACTTCAAAAATCAGGGTTGTTTTTTTTTATATAAAAAAACACCGGTTTTTTAATATTCTGATAACTGTATTTCAATATCATTGACTTCCTTTGTGATTGGGGATGGGGTGTGTTTTTTATTTAAGCGTTAAAAACCCGTTTTCTGAGAAGGGATCCATAGGTTGCACCAGAGGGGACACAAAGGGACTGAGGGGGGCAATTCGGCCAGCGGCAGCGGGGAGCCCTCCAGTCCTAGGCACGGTGAAGGTCCCCTCTCGGTCCCCCCACGCCCCGGCCCTCCTCGTCGGGCGGGCGGGCTGTCCCACGGCTGCCCGCCCGCTCGCCCGCCCGTCGGTCCCACTGTCTTCGCCTCAGCCACTTAATTTCCTGGCTGCGTCTTGTCTCGGCTGATGGATCGCTCCCGGGAGACGTCCACGGGCTGTAAACACACTTTTTATTTGTCCGACAGATCCCGGCGGCCGGCGGGTAATATACGCGCCTCCCCTCCGCCCGATGCTGTCGGGATTAGGGGCCGGACATATTTCATCGGAAACCTCCGTGTGTGCGTCCTTAATAAATCATTTAAATAGGAGTGTCTCCGCTCACCGCGTGCCATGAAATATTAACTGAGGCAAGGAGAGCCCATCCATCCGGCAGGGTGGGCTGGGCGGCCTCGGATGCTGAAGGCCTGGGTTCGAGGGTGGCCTTGCCCACCCTTGCCAGATGACTGACCCTGCACACGTCCCCGGAGTTCTGCCACTTACTCCAGCTTGAATGACCAATTGCTTTTCTTCTCTTGTAAAACTGTACTAGAAGCTTGCTGAGGGTTTCTTTTATCTTTTTTTGGGGGGGGGGGGATTCCAAGCCTTAGTTTCCACTTTTGCAAAAATAGATGGGGAAGAACTATCGCACTGCATATACTTTGTTTACCTAAAGTCACCTTGTAAATAGTCACCTTTTCCTCTCCTCTTCCCTCCCCCTCCAACTCTTTCTGCCACCTTTGGAGATAAGCCAGCCACCTACCCATCCCCACCCCCCAAGCTAGCCAAGAAAGATAGGTTTCAATCAGGACAGAAGGATTTGTTCCAATGCCCCTTCCATCACTTACCTCATTGTATGGTTTCATAAAACTTTCTGGACCTCCATTTCCTCATCTATGGGAAGAATATTCAGAGTTTCCCTTAAAAGATGTAGAGATGAAATATCTAGCAATCTAGTCAGTAAATCGAATCTAACCCCCCTCATATTTTTTTTAGGCAAGGAAACAGTTCCCATAGAAATGACTTGCCCAAGGTCACACAAATAGAAAGTGTCTGAGCTGAGATTCAGGACCTGGTCTCCTGAACCACAAATCTAGTCCTCTACCAAAGGAGTTAAAGCTGGGATGCACCTTAGAGATCATCCAGGCTAATCCCCCCATAAATCCTTACCTAGCTTTCCTCCAAGGGCTGTTTCGAGGATGCAGAGAAATAATGGAGGTGAGAGTGCATTTGTAACTGTGAAGTCAGTGTAAAAGTGAGTTATGAGTAAGACAGTCAGGGTACTAAAAAAGGCTCCAGGGAATGGACAAGAGGGGAGTCCTTCTCAGGAAGTGGAGCCCTGCCCCCCCCCCCCAGCTGTCTTCCCTGGGTCTTCCTTCTCATGCCTTCCCTCAGAGTTACTGTTAGGCTCAGACTAGAGACACTAGCCCCAAACTTAACAAATTTCACTGCTTCAGGGAGCTACTGGTCTGAGGGGGAGATGTGGTCCTGCCTGGGAGAGTCCTCCATTTGAGGAAGGAAATCCAGTCTTTTTCTCAATGAATCCTTGGTTAGGGGAGAATTGGGGAAAAGTTTTTGTCTGAGTCAGGAGAAAAGGTCTTTTCCCTGGAAGAGCCTCTGATCTGAGGGGGAAGTCAGGTCTTTCCTAGAGAAGCCTCTCATCTGAGGAAAGAGGCATGGCCCTTTCCATAAAAGAACCCCTGATCCCAGGGGGAGACAAAGTCTTACCTGGGAAATTGCCCCCCCCCATGGGAGGGAAGAAACTTAGCTTGTTCCTGGGGCAGTCCCTGAACTGAAAGGGAGTTGGGTCCTGCCTGGGGGCGCCCCCCCCCATCTGAGGGAGGAGATAGGGTCCTTTCTGATCTGATGGTGGAACCCCATCCTCACCACAGGGCCCCCTAGGTGTGAGGGGCAGACAAGTCAGACAGATGCTGAGCATTGGAGCTGGCCATGCCTCATTCATGAAGCCCCACCACAGGCAGACTGGCAGACAGTCGCTGGGGCGGAGGTAATGCCCCCACTGTCGCTGCCATCCCCACCCTGGCGAGGTCGAAGCTGGAGGGGGGAGTCCGGCTGGGCCTACAGCAGCTCCCAGGAAATCGCTCCCATTCAGGTGCTCTGGGCTGGAAAAGGACTGGCTGGGACAGCATACCAATGGGCCAGCCCCAGCTGAGTTAATGACAGCGACTGTAGGGGGAGGGGGCAGCCAGGAACGGCTTTATTAATAAGACCGGCAGCTCACGTCTCCATGGCCCTCTCAAGTGTACACAGGAACCCCTTTGCAAGGATCCTGGAAAGTGACAGCCTTGCAGGTATGTGCTAGTAAGGATGCAAAGGAAAGCCAAAATGTCCACTCCCTTTTGGCCTTGGAGAACATATGGAAAAGTCTCTGATCATTCTTCTAAGAATCCTCATTTCCCCTCAAGAGACCCCAAGCAGTGAAACAGTGAGGGACTACAAGCCAGTATCTCAAACCTGGGTTTGAATCCTAAATCTTCACTCTCTTGACACCCTGCATAAGTCATTGCCCTTCTTTGGGATTCACTTTGCTCATCTGAACAATGGCAGGATCAGAGTAGTAAAACCTGAGTCTCTGAAACTGTCATAGGCTCAAAGGTCATAGATGACCTTATAGTACTGGGGCTCTTAACCTGTGGTCTGGGACCTTGTTGGGTTTTTAAAACATAAGGATGGATGGATGGATAGATAGATAGATAGATAGATAGATAGATAGATAGATAGATAGACAGATAGACAGACAGACAGATAGAGAGATAGATACATATAAAGAAAGAGGGATGGATGGATGAATATATATGTATATATATATATATATATATATATATATATATATAGAGAGAGAGAGAGAGAGAGAGAGAGAGAGAGAGAGAGAGAAATAGGAGCAGCTAGGTGGTGCAGAAGATAGAGCCCTGACCCTGGAGAATCAGGTGGACCTGAATTCAAATGTGACCTCAGACATCTAATACTAACTTAGCTGTATGATCTTGAACAAGTCATTCAACCCCATTGCCTTGCAAAAATAAAAAAATTAAATTAAAATAATAGATGAATATAAGTAAACAGACAGATAAATAGGCAGACAGAATGTAGATACAATGACAGATAACTAGATAGATAGGTAGACAGAAAGATGGATAGATACAGACAAAAAGACATCTAGTGGAGCGATAGACACAGACATACAGAGAGATAATTAGACAGGTAGACAGACAAAGACAGACAAATAGACAAGCAGACAGGCAGATAGATAGACAAATGGATAGATATATACCTATACATATTTTGACCAACATATTTCCTTACAAGCAGTTTCCTTTGCAATCTTATTCTTTAATTTTATGCATGTAAAAGCACAGGATTCTGAAAGTTCACAGGTTTCACCATACTGACTGTGAAAGGGAGTCAAAAGACAAAAATAGGTAAAAATCTCTGTTCTAGTCAAACTTCCTTTTACAGATGAGGAAACTGAAGCCAAGAGAGGCTTTAGGGTTTATTCATGGACACAAACAAAGCATGTGGGCTACTCTGTGAGATTCAAACCCACTTTTGTTGCTTGGTGGTTTTCAGTTGTGTCTGATGCTCTCTGATTTCATTTGGAATTTTCTTGGCATAGCTATGTATCCTTCTTCAGTTCACTTTATGATGAGGTAACTGAGGCAAACAGGGTTAAGTGACTTGTCCAGCGTCACACAGCTAATGTGACTAGATTTGAACTCGTCTTCCTGACTCCTAGGCCAGCACTCTCTGTCTACTTTGCCACAAAAACAACAGGTTACCTGACTCCAGAGTCAACAGTTCTTTCCACTTAACCCTGCTCTGCCTGAGTCCTATGACCCCTGACCCAGGCACACTAGAGAAAGGAGGGGAAGTATAGAGGAAAGTATAAAGTGTAGCTGTCCCTGAACCTAGCGACCCCATCATCATGGCACAGTTCTTCCATCTTCTCTGTGCCTTCCATCTCAGGTGGCTTGAAACAGGCCAATGAACGGGACCTCCCCAGGAGCCAGGAATCCTTTCTGAAGACAGAGACACACAGGGGAAAGCCATCCAAGATTACTCAACTTCCTCCGAAATGTACTTCTTTGGAACACTGGAGTTTTATCCAGTCTCTTGTTCATCATAGGGTTACGGATGAAGAAAGATTCTTTTTCAAGGATGTATTAAATGAGATGGGCACTGAAGTCCCTTCTAACTCTGGAAATGCTTTAAAACCCAAAGAAGTTAAGTGATTCTCCCAGAGGAGCAGAGACTTAAGTCCAGGTCACAGGATTACATAGACCTGGAAAGAATCTTCAACTTCCTTTAATACAAGCTCTTTATGTTACAGAAGAGGATACTGAGAACCAGACATATTAAGGCACTTATCCAAAGTCACATAGGTAGGGATATTCTGGCCCTAAATCTAGAACTCTTCATCATAACATTTTGTCAATCTATCTATCTATCTATCTATCTATCTATCTATCTATCTGGTTTTTCAAAGTCAATGGGTTGAGTGACTTGCCTAAGGTCACACTGCTAAGTATTTATTGTCTGAGGCTGGATTTGAACTCAGGTCCTCCACTATGCCACCTAGCTGCAATGCTGTCAATTGAAAGGAAAGATTTGAACTCAGGTCCTTAGGCTTTACAGCCTATGTTCAGGTTTTCCCCTGCCCCCCTACCCCAATTACTTTACCCTATTGCCACCCCACCTCATCCACCCACCCTACCTACCGTGCCCAACTCCCACTACATCCAGGGCCATCTTCAATCATCCTGATCCATAACTGGCCACTGGACCCAGATGACTGCAGAGGAGAGAATGAAGCTGGTGACTTAGCACAGTTCTCCAGTTCATGTGCTTGTCATGGCATCACCTCCCTGATGTGGTGGTCCTCTTCAAGAATGAAGGACAAACAATAGCAACCCACCTTTCCCTCCCCTGGCTCTCCTTCCTTTAGGCCAGGCTGGCCATCAGCCCAGAAGCCTGGTCCTCCCTCCTGCCCTCATCCTATTGCCTATTGCCCAAAGCTTCTCCCTTTTTTGTTCCCAGCTTCTGCTGAGGATTCCTAAGTGAGCTAACACACCATGGCAGGATCTTCTCCCGGGAAGTAGGGGCCCAGGGCTCCCTGGGGACAAGAGCTATCTAAGTGCAAAGTGTCTGCCTGGGGCTGGGGATACTGAATTATGGATGGCCCCTTGAGGCTCCAGGCTCAGGAGGGTGCCAGGAAGCTGTGTTTGCCGGAGAAGGATGGAGGTTGCGAGCACAGCCAGGGAGGAAATCTGATGGTGCCAAGGGAATGGCATCAGGAAGGCAGAGAGAGCCCCCTCCACCCCCCACTCCACATCCCTCTCTTCCTTGAAGTGAATGACTCCCAAGGGTGCCCAGCGCCCCTCTAGTACATTCTCTGGACCAAGGCAGTGTTTCCTAAAGGTTCCAAGGTTACTGGGAAGAAGGATAGATAATTCTTCCGTTCATGGACTCAGATAAGCCCCAGCTTCCGAGGAGAAAGGGCCCAAAGAGAGGGAGGGAGGATGGTGAAGCTGGGGGAGGGGGGTTAAGGAGCATGGTACAGCAGAATTGGCAGAAAGATCAGCTTTAATCCAACTTCTGACATGTGTTAGCTGTGTGACCACAGGCAAGTGATTTAACTTCTCTGATACTTCACTGCTTTATTCTGTAAACCGGGGTAATAATGCCTTTAGTATTGCCATCCCTAAGTTGTTATGGCTTTCAAATGAGGTAATGCATATAATACATGTGAAATACCACAGAAACAGGCTGGACCAGATGGGGCTGCAGCTGGAGCTCTGGGTGAGGAAAAAGGGGAGGAGGAAGGGGAAGAGAGGGAGGGGGGACCGGAAAGCGGGAGGCTGAGGGTGAAGGACTGGGTGGAAGAAGGTGAGGGAGCTAGAGAGGGACAGGGTGACAACATTTCAAAATGCCACTTGGGTTACCAGATCAAAAGGAGACCTTTGTGCAGAGGACTATGGGTAATTCCCCCTCTGGAACTCCCACCCCTCTGTTTAGGGTCAGGCCCCTGGAGGAAGGATGGGACACTTGGCTTCTGCTCCACCAGGTCAGGGAGGACCACTCCCTACTCAGGCAGGTCAAAATTCAAAGGAAAAAAATCAGGGATGGAACTTTCTGGAAAATGGTTCCTAACTCTCCGAAATCATTGGGGATGGGGAGACTAGATGCAAAATCGAAGTAGCGTCGGGTACCCTTATCCATTCACTCTGCCTGTACTTCTATTTCTGCTTCTCTGTTTTCTGTTTCTCCTTCCTCCCCACCTCCCCCAAAACAGAGTAATAACTAGAACAGGACAATTGGAACTTTACAGCAGGGTACCAAAATTTAGAGGGCGCCACAGTGCTTGCTATAGAAAAAGATAGCAAATATTGAGTTTAGCACTCAGTTAAATAAAGTAGGAAACTATTAGATATTGCTTCCTTCCTCCCTCCTCCCCACTCCCATCCCAGATGAGTTTCTCCCCTGTTGGGGCAGCCCACCCCCACCTCCCCTGCCAGACCCCTTGAGAAGCTGATTTGAAGATGCATCTTGTATTATTGTCCCCGGGAGCAGTACGAAGGTGAGGACATTGGGAAGAGAAGTGGATCAACTTAAGCAGCCCCTATAAGGGTGCGGTGATGAAGGGTAAGCACTCCTTTTCCTTCCTGAGGAGGATTCTCACCAAGAACAGAAATAGACCTTTGGAGTTAGGAGATCCTTCATGAACCATTTAATCCAAGTCCTGTTTGGCGGACACAGAAACTGAGGTCCAAGAAGGGAAGGGTCCAGCCCCGAGTCAACCAGGGAACCAGTGACAAAGCCAAGAATAGAGGCAGGGTTTCCTGTTATCTAATCCAGGCTTGTGAGAGTGTGTGTGTGTGTGTGTGTGTGTGTGTGTGCATGTGAATGTGTGTATGTGAATGTGTGTGTGTGTGTGTGTGTGTGTGTGTGTGTGTGTATCTGGCCTCAGTCTGACCCTCCTAGGAGAGATGGGCCATCATTACCAGTGCTTTCCATCAATGGCTAATAGGACAGGTGGCCCGGTGGAGTCGGCAGACGGATTCCCTCACAGGGAACACCAGGTCAATTAGGGGAAGACAGAGAGCTAAGGAGAGCTGGGCGGAGGTGTGGGTAAGCCCTTGATCAGCTCTAGGTCTCCCAGGGGGCCAATCACCAAGTTCACCTGCTAACAGCAGCAGGAAGATCCTTGGGTTGCCAGGGAGAGGGACGGTCTCCTCTCTCTAAAGTGTGGGACCCAGGGAGGACATGGAAATCACACAGGACCCATTTCCCTCCAAACTTACTCTTCTCCCTTGCCCCTGGCCCTGTCTCCAGGTCCACTTTTCTTGAACAAATCATAAGCTTCTAAACAGATAATTAAATGATCTGATAATAAGGGGTGGGGTGGGTGGATAGAGGAGTCTCTTCACGTTCTTCCTTTCCTTCTAGAGACAATTCTCTGTCCTTCAGGGTAGCTCATCAATGACCACAGCCGCTAACGTGACCACCACTCACCCCACTTACTCATTGGTACAAGCCCTTGATTGGGAGTTAAGTCATGAATTGGAGTCCTGCCTCACAGATTTCTGTGGGCCCTTAGCCAGGGTACCTCCTAGTTTTACAAAGGAAGAAACTGAGATCCAGAGAGAGCATTTATAGATCATATGAACTGCATATACCAGATCATTATAGGGACAGTCAATTTTATGCAAATATACATGCAAGAAGGGACCTTAGAACCCAGAATGTTAAAGTTGGAAAGGATCTTAGAACCCAGAATGTCAGAGCAAAGAAGGTCTTTAGAATAGAAAATGTCAGAACTAGGAGGGTCTAGAGAACCCAAAAGATCAGAACTGAGAGGATGTCAGAGCTGGAAAGGTCCTTGGAACATAGGATGTCAGAGGTGGGAGGGCCCTTAGAACACAAGATGTCAGAGTTGGGATGGTCTTTAGAACATCCAATGTCAGAGCTGGGAGGCATCTTAGAACCAGAAGAATCCTTAGATCCCAGAGTGTCAGAGCAAAGAGGGTCTTAAGAACAGGGAATGTCAGAACTGGGAGAGCTCTTAGAAGTCAAAATGTCAGAACTGGGAGGACCCTTAATAGTGCAGTATAGCACTGCCAGTGCCAGGTAGGACACGCCTTAGAATATAGAACAAACAATGCTAGAGAATGAACTGGAAGAAATGTGAGACCCTCTAGGCCAAGGTCCTTAATTTGTTATTTTGAATATTTTTACCCCTGGATTTCAGAAGAATCTGGGTCCTTGTTCTGTTTCTTCCATGATTCTGAGAAGGGCCATGGGCTTCACCAGGCTGATGGCCAAAGGGGTCCAGGATACAGAAGAGTCCAGGTTCTAGATCAAACCTTCCATTTTTTTCAGAGGATGAAGTTGAAGCCTAGAGGGAAGAAGGGACTTGCCCAAGACTACCCAGTTGGCCAGTAAACGAGTTGAAATGGTTCCATTCTCTTTTCCTCTCAATCTCCTATTCTTTCCACTTCAGTGGTCCCTGTGCTACCCCCTTGCCCCAGGTGAAAAGAAAGGGGGGGGAGGAATGCTTCTGGGGGGTCATGAGTGGAAATGTACTTTGCCAGACAGTCACAGATGTGGAGACATACTGTTACATCCTCTGCTTGTCATTCATGGGCATGCTAAGGGAGATGGAGGCTTCTTCTGACCTAGGATGGGCAAAGTTAAACAGCTTGGGAGGTAGGCCCCTGACCTTTCCTCCCCCAAAGATTAGGGGTCTGTCTCCTCAAGGAGTATCCCAGATTTTGAAATTCCATCCAGGCCCCTGTTTACCCTTAGTCCTTGACTGGAGTGACCCCTCACCCCCTATCTCATATGATCCCCTCCCTTCTCCTAACTTGACTTGGGACAATTTGAGTCTAAGATGAGAAGCGCACTCAGGTCTAGCAGCTCGAAGTCCTTCTAACCGGGCATAGTGGAGCACAAGAACAGAAGCTGGGTACGTAGTCAGCTGGCGCCCTCAGGCCATGGGGGTGGTATCACCCTGATGCTGTCCAGTCTTCTTTCTTTCCAGGTAACTCCACCCCAAGGCTCTACTCAGGAGTCCAGGACACAGCTACCTAGTAGCCATGAGTCAATTTTAGTATTCTCCTCTAGGGTGGGAAGGTAGCTGTCATGGACACTGGAGCTTCGGTGACCCTTCCAGGGCAAGGATCACGGCCTTTCACAGCCTTTTCTGAGCCCGGGGACTTGAACAGACATATAGCCTTGGGAATGGACCTGTCTGGTCTTCAGATTCAAAAAACTCATGCAGCATTACAAATGAGAGACCTCAGAGCACAAAGTGTCAAGACTAAGGAGGGACCTTAGAACTTAGAATATCAGAGTTAGAGGGGCCATTGCAACACGGAATGTCAGAGGTAGGATGGTCCTTAGAACACAGGATGTCACAGTTGGGAGGACCCTTGGAACACAGAAGGGCAGAGCTGGGAGGGTCTTAGAACACAGAGGATCAAAGTGGGAAAGTCTTAGGACACATGATGAACTGCGGAGGATCATAGAACACAGGATGTCAGAGCTGGAAGGGAGTTTAAAACACAGAATAACAGATGAAGGAGGGCCCTTAGAATCATAGGAAGGGTTAGTACTTATTTAGTCCTTTAAGGTTTACAAAATACTTTGCATTCTACTGCCTTTCATCCCTATGAGGAAGATACTACTATTATCTTCATTTTTCAGATAGGGAAACTGAGGCACTTAGCAGCTAAATAAACGACTTGTTTAGGGTCTCACAAAATGTCTGAGGCAGGATTCCAATTCAGGACTTCCTAACTCCAAATTCAGCTCTGATAGTTCTCTTCGGACACAAATCTAGAAGTGGGAGGGAGCCCAATAGCCAAGTATATTCCTGTACTGTTCTCTACTGAGGATGTGATCAGGACAGAGGAATAGACTATCATCTCTGTGGCCCCGGAAGATCTTCTTTTGATAAGGAAGCCTAAGATTCCACCTGCTTTTCAAACTGCTAGAACACCGTTGACTCATACAGTCAGTCAATGGATATTATAGGTGTCTTCTAGATGGTAAGTACTGGGAATATACCCCCCCACCCCAAGTTTGCTTGTTTCTTTGGAGAACTGCTTTCTAGACTTTCCTCTTCCTTCTCCTCTCCCAGAACAGAATCCTAAGACCAGGAATGTAGTAAGCCATTTCACATTCCACTGCCTCAGTTTCCTCATCTGTAAAATGGAAATTTTCAGACTATCTACATCATGGGGAAAATCCAGTGAGATCAACTACATGCAAGATTCAGGATTTAAGAATTCTGATCTTAGAATTTTATTATTCATAATCTGGGATTCCATTATCCTGAGTCTTAAGCTTCTATGATTTGCAGTCGTAGATATAAGAATTCCATCTCATGATTTTGCTCAATGACTCTCTTCAAGGCTCCTGAGAAACCAGAGCAGAGGCCAAAGTCAAATAGGAGAATAGAGTGGGGGGGGCTGACCCAAGGAACTCTGGGATAACCAGGGCTCACCCGTCTCTCCTCGTCCGCAGCCCTCATTAAAAAGCAAAATGAGTCGCTCCCCCTCTTGCAGAAAACTTGGGAGGCTCGGCTCCAGCGTATTAGGCCCGAATTAATTAAGAGCGGATTGTTCCCATTCTGCTAATTAAGCTGAAATATGCAATAAACCCAGGCAATGAACCCAACCACATAGATACCCTCACACGGGTACACGTGTGCAGACACACATTGACTGGGACTGGGGGGGGGAGGATTTAATTAAAAGAAGAACCCATGACATGGAGTAGGGGAGAGGGCAAGGAAGGGAGTGGGAGGTTTGGGGCTCTGGTCCCCCTTTTTCTACCACATCATTGCCCTTGGACCCCAGCTTGTTTGTCTGTTTACTGTGCCCACTGAACTACACTGAGCAAAGTCTCCAACAGTGGGATGGAGAGAAGGACCACACGGAATCACCCAAGCTCCTGGTGACAGGTGGTAAGTGCTGAGAACTGGTAGTCCCCAAACCAGGGAGAGCGGGGAGTTAGTGTGGGATATGGATCAAGCTTCAGTCCCTCCCTGGCTTGGATAAGGGACACTGATGTCAATGATAAGAGTTAACTTTAAGATTTGCAAATATGATCCCAATAACCCTGGGAGGTGAGTACTGTTATTATCTACATTTCGCAGATAATAATAAATAATAATAATACAGACTGGGCAGTTAGGTGGTACAGTGGGTAGAGCACCAGTTCCAGAGCCAGGAGGACCTGAGTTCAAATGTGACTTCGTATACTTCCTAGCTGTGAGACCTTGGGCAAGTCACTTAACTCTGACTCACATCCAGGGCCATCTCCAGATGTCCTGATTTTATAGATTTTATAAGAAAAGTCAGAGATCAAGTTATTTCCCTTGTGGTCATAGGAGCTGGTAAGCCTTGAACTCAGACTCTCCTCTATTCTGGAGTTTAGACTTTATCTAGGGTTGTCCAGACCCAGATGACTTGAGAGGAAAAAGTGAGATTGGTAACTCAGCACAGCACCCCCTCACTCAAATCCAGTTCATGTGCTTGCCGTGATATGCCCTCCCTGATGTCAGGGTCTTCTTTGAGAACAAAGAACACAAAACATCATCAACGTTTTACAGATGAGAAAACTGAGGCAGAGATCATATGACTTGTCCAGAGTCGCACAGTTTGTAAGTGGCTGGGGCAGGATTTGAACTCAGATCTTCCTTACTTCAAGCCAAGCTCTTTTCCCCACCATGTAGTCTTTCTACAGTAAATAGAAAATAAATGGGGCAGAAAAAAAGACCTGCCTCTGAAAAAATACTTGACTTCTCTGAAACTCAAGTTTCCTTACCTATGAAAAAGGGGCAATAACAGCTGGAATGTTGGGAGTTCCACTTGGGACCAAGGGCTTTGAAAACTTTAGAGTGCTACATGAACATGAACCATTCAATCAGCAAGCATTTATTAAATGCCTACTGTATCCCAGTATCGGACTGAGTAGGAGTGACTCTTTTTATTGTTCTTTTCTTTATCCTCCTGTTGTTCTCACGTTCCTCAAAACCCAGTCATCATTATGACCCTTTTTGGTAGTATTTGGTATTACTATGTTGTAGAACAAAGCATATCCAATAAAAGTAGAGATAATCCCTTGGGGGGGATCAGTCAGGGTGGTTATTCTAGTGGCAAAACTCAGAACATCTTGGGAAAGCATCTTGCCTTCCCTTCAACTGGATTGGAAATATGGCTTTGGGGAACAAGATAGGATGAGTAAGAAGACTGGTGAGACCCACCTGGATCTGCCTTTCCTTGAGGTATGAGGCAAGGGTTGATGGGAGCCAGACCCTGACAAGCTATCTCACAGACTCCTGGTCTTGAAACCTCACAAATCACTTATTCCAATGTTACTTCATTGTATTATGTGTGGTGAACAAAGAGAGGTCAAGTGATTTCCCTTGTGCTCAGAGGAACTGGTTAAGTCTTAAAATTGAAAGACCTTGAACTCAAATCTTCCTCTGGGAGGTGGCACCATGGATAGAACTTTGGGTCTTGAATTCAACTCCAGCCTCAGACAATTCACAAGCAAGTCACTTCACCTCTCTGCCTCACTTTCTTCAATGTAAAGTGTTTTCTTAGTTCAGGCACTTAGTACTGATTACTTAGTACCTTAATAGTAGGTGCCATATAAATCTAATTATTATTAATCAATCAATAAACATTTATCAAAATAAATTGAAATAAACATAATAAACATCTACTATGTACCAAACTTCTTGAGAGAAGGGACAGGTTTTTGCCTGTTTCCTGGGCCATTCACTACTGAAATGGAATGAACTAAATGACAAATTCAAGATAACTAATCTCTAGAATTTTTAGAGTTTTAATCTCACTCATATAAAAGTATATGGGGGTTAGCTACGTGGTGCAGTGGGTATGCCCTGGACATAAGGAGATCCTGAGTTCAAATCTGACCTCAGACACTTGATACTTACTAGCTATGTGACCTTGGGCAAGTCACTTAACCCCATTGCCTTGCAAACAAAGTATATGGAGGGGAAGGGAATAAGAGTCTGGAATGATGGGAGATACGGTCTGGGATGAAGGTGTCTAATTAGAGTGTTATAAATTAATGGTTAGAGTTCATATCCTGTGAGTTTATCAAGGCCCATCAAACTTCAATTTCCTCATCTGAAAAAATGGAGGCAAGAATTCTATCACCATAAGCCTGTTAAGCATCAGAATTATATGAGTTATTATTATTATTATTATTATTATTAATTAAGGGGAAGATGCTAGAGGGCTCAGCTTTAAATAATGGTTTCTCTCCTCAGGATATACATCCTTATTCCTAAAATATAAAAAAAGGAGGGCTTCTAAATCTAGAGCTCATAAACTTGTTTTCTTCTTATATCAGAAAACTGCATTTTAATATAATTGATTTCCTTTCTAATCCCTTCCTTCTGATCAATTTCCTTTCTAAGTGTTTTCATTTATGCATTAAAAACATTATTTTGAGAAAGGATCCCCAAGTTTCATTAAACTGCCAAACGGAGTCCAGGACACACAAAAAGGCTAATTTAGAGTCAGCCTGGCAAAAGTGGACAGCATTTTTGACTTGCACTCAGCAGGACCTGGATTCAAATTGCACCTCTGACACATAGCAGTCGTGTATTCCTATGCCTCAGTTTTCTCATCCATAAAATGGTGGTAACGATGGCACTCCCACCTCGCAGGTTCATAGTGAGGATCATGTGAGACAGTGTGCAAAGACATCTGTCAACATTAAAATACTCTTGGAGTCTATACCCAGCATCCCTTGAAAATTTCTGCTGAAAGGACTTAGGACAGGTTGAGGAAGATGAAGCAGGACTCTGAAAAACTCAAATCCCACAAGGTTTATTTTTATTTTATTATAAAAAAATACAGATTCCAAAGTTGGGTGGTGATGGGCTGTAGGGAAGGGGCCAGGAGTGGGATCCCGTACAATGGGTTGGAGGAAGAGGCAGAGGGGAACCGAGGACGATGTTCAACGACTTTGAGACCACCAGGACAGGGGGTGGGGCAGGGCACACCTGTCAAACCAGACCACGGTGGGGGAAACCATGTCCCCTAAATTCTCCTTCCACATTTTTCCTCTCACTGTGTCCTTAGGGCCTCGTGGTTGATATACACAATATATATATAATATATATATATAAAACACAGATTAAGGAAAGGAAGATAGAAATATGAAATCTGTATAAATGTGTTTACTCCATTAAAATGTCTGAAGGATTTTTTTTTCAATTTTTGTCTGTCGGTTTTTCTTAGAAACTGTTATGAGGGGAGGGAGGGCACAGATGGAGGAGAAACTCCGACGGACAAAATGAGCTTATTGCAAGTTATAGTTTCTATTCTAAACCCACCCCAACCCCTTGAAAAAGGAAGAAAAGAAAAAGGGAGAGAGAAGAAAGACAGAGAGAGAGGGATTGAGCACAGAAAGGGAGAGAAGTGGGAGAGAATGAGAGGGAGCAGAGAAAAGATAAACAAAGACTGAGAAAAAAGAAAGGATCAGAGAGGAGAGACAGAGAAAAAGAAAGAAAGAGAGGAGGGAGGCAGGGGGGAATAGACAGAGACTGGGGAAGGGGAGATAGAGAAGAGAAACAAAGAGAGAAGAAAGAGACAGAGGAAAAATAAAGACGAAAGAGAGGAGAGAGGGAGAGAGAGAGAGAGAGAGAGAGAGAGAGAGAGAGAGAGAGAGAGAGAGAAAGAGAGACCTCCACCGAGTTCATTCTCAGCATTGCATTAAAAATAAATCACAGTATATACCTGCGGGCTCTATTTACAGAAATATAACGTCTGCTCCCTTCCTCAGAGACAGATTACTTGAAGCAATAGAATTGGTAGATTCATTTGCATTTGCAAAAAAAAAAGGAAAGAAAGAAACAACAGGGTCCTTAATAAAAAGGCCCAGCTTCAATGGAAGGCAGAGAAGGGGGTGCTGAACTGTGGCCTGGTGGAGGGACTTGTTAGATTTTCTCTCTGGGACCTGGGGGGAGACTCAAGCCCACACCAAGGTTAAGAACTGGAAAGGGAGACAGAAACCAGGGTAAGAGATGGGGGGAGGCTTTGTCTCCTCCAGAGAGGGCAGTGAGGATCAGGTTTCTTATTTTCTTAGAACCTCCTAGAGTCTCCTCTGAAGGCATCCAGGAGCCAGTGGCCTTAGTTGGGGATCTGGGTCAGTGCAGCAGGTCTGGCTGGGAAGAGCATTGGCAACTACCTCCCTTCGAACCCTTCCCTCCTTTCCAGGCTCTTGCCTCAGAAGCTTGGCTTCCAGTGGGGATAGGAAGAGAGCACCAAGATAACAAGGGGTGCTATCTCTCCTAAAGTCTACCACATGTGCAGGTCCCCAAGTGCCACCTCCACCTTCACCCCAATTCTGTGTCTCCCCCCCCCCAAAAAAAAGCCGACAGTCCTGGAGCCTAGATCTAGGAGATTCCAGATGGTCCATTGGAGCAGCCATGACCTTACTTGTTCAGGGTGACAAGGGAGGATAAAGTCAGAGATGGAACCTAGAAATCAGGAAAACCCCTATGATCTATGGGGTAAAGAGCATAGTGGGAAGGAGATGGGCCAGGGAGGCTTGCAGCTTTCCCAAGGTTGTGGACTCGGGATATATTTATTTGAGTGTTTTGGTTGATCACAGAGTAGAGAAGGTGATGAATAGGGGCTGGGGAAAGGAAAGAAATTGGGGAGCAAATCAGGAGTGAGGGATCAGATCCACAGTCAGGGACCCCTGTTTCCTTCCCCAAAGTCTTAATTGGATCAGAGGATGTGAGGTGGTAGAATAAATTAAAAACTAGAGTCTCAAATAAAACAATGAAAATACATTTAAAAAAAAAAGAATTGAGAGGTATTTCTACCCCGTCCCTCCCCAACCCACAGTCATCAGCAAGTGGCTAAGGTGGCTGGTGCCTGCCTCTTGTCCTCTCTCCATGCCCATATATCCCAAAGAAGTCTTTTACTGCGTCTTCTAACAGTCCTATGGGTCAGAGTACTGATCTCAGTGCATTTCTGGTAGGTCTTCCCCAGTTCCCTCCTCCTCTCCAGGCATCTACTCCTGAACCCATGGGCCAACAGCATTGATAACCCCTCCCCCCCCAGGGCATGGGTTCCCCAGTGATCTCAAGGACAAAAGTCTTCAATGAGCTCTGTCCAGGCAGCATTCAGTCTGGTGGGAAGATAAGGGCTAGACAGTGAGGTCAGGGCAAGGAGATAGATGGTCAGGAAAGGGATAGAACCAAAGGGTCTGGACCCCCTTCCCCCCGACCCCTGCTGTCTCTGGTCCTGAAATGACAGCTTGACTGCCATCTTTTGGGTGGGTGGGTGGGGCGACGTGGAGGGGAAAAGGAGGAGCAGCAGTTTGGGTGGCAATGATCAATGGCAGCCTCTTCTATCTCTGTGAAGGTCCCCTAAGCAGGTCAGAGGTCTGAGGGTCAGGGAGGAAGGGATGACAGCACCAAATCGAAACAAGAAGGACGTTCTCTATTTGGTCTACAAGCAGCTCTCGTTCCCATGCCCCAGGGTTGGGGAGCAGCTGTTACCGCCCTGGAGAGGCTCCCTAGAGCCTGAACCTTCAAGGATTGGAGGTCACCTTCCTGGGCGGCCATGAACTCAGTCCCTGGCAGACACCATCTGCTTCCTCCTCAGTCCTCTCTGTGTGGTCCCGAAGGTGGAAGTCTGGCTTGGCGGCTTCAGGGCCTTCCTCTCTGGCCTCCCAAAGGAGGGGCAGACAGGGGCTGAGGGGGGTTTCTAAACAGGTGGCAAGGAGTAAAGGAAACAGCAGGGCTGCCCCCCATCCCCCTGGGGTTCCCTCTGTCTTCCCCGGCTCCACCTAGAACAATGCCGATCCCTCGGTGCCTGGTGGCTGGAGAGCCGGGGGGCTAGGAGGTGAAGATGGTCCAAAAGACGGGCACCACAGAGAGGAATAGCTGGGACATCCTGAGGCTGCTACAGGAGTTATTGCTGGTGAAGATGGGCTCTGGAGACTCATACAGAGAATCGTCTGTCAGGGGAGAAAGGCAAAGGTCATGCTAGGGTGGGAGAAGAGGAAACTGAAAAAGGGGACTCCTTGGGGTTCCTTCCCAAGTCTGGATTCCCATCCTGGCTTCAACTCAGACCTCAACCCCTGCCTGGAACCTGAAGCCCCCTGGCCCAAATACTGACCCCTAACCCAGAGCCTGTCCCAGGTCTAACAATGACCCCTTCCTCCCATCTGGCTCTGGCCATAACCTCAACTTGACCCCTAACACAGACCCTTACCAAAGAGAGGAGAGAGAGAGACAGAGAGACAGAGAGAGAGCAGAAGGGGAAGGGAGGAGAGACAGAGAGACAGAAAAAAACTAGAGATTGAGTTAGAGAGACAGAGAGAAGGGACAAAAGAAAAGAGAAAGCATCTTCTCATGAGAAAATAGTTTGTTTCTCCCTCTGACTTTCACCAAATCTCACAGAATATTAGAGAATAGAAGGGGTCTTCCAGACCAAACCCCTCATTTTACAGAGAGGGAAACTGAGACCCAGAGAGAGGAAGAGTCTCACCCAAGGTCCCTCCCACAGTGGGTCCAGGATCCAGGCCTCCTGGTTCAGCTCCCTTCAGAAGGAGGGGAAACCAAGGGCATGTCCATCCCCTTTGCACCATCCCTCCCCGGCCCAGACCCCTAGTTCTGCCCAGACTTTGGACTTACTTGTTGGCTTCACGTAAACCTTCAGTTTTAAACAGGACTTGTCCACCATGTTGGGGGGAGTGGCAGCTACAAGAGCAAAAAGGAAGATGAGGTAGTTACAGGTTTAGACAGGACCATCACCAGGGGTCACTGGGAGGGGCACCAAGGATCAACCCAGGTCCTTTCCATGAAAGGATTAGAGATTCCGTCACTGTGGACATTGCCATTGTTTTACCATGTGCTATCACACAGTAAGTGCTAGTGTCATCCATTTGCTAATCTTCTGTCTAGTATGCTGTATCCTGCAAAGTCCTGCCTTGGGGCTTTTGCCTCTATTTTTCCCTCTTCCTGGGATACCATCCCTACCCTCTCTCTGCCTACCAAAAACATGCCACCTCCTCCGAGAAGCCTCCTACCCCATCATCTGTTATGATTATTGTAACTTGCAAATAAGCCAAGTCTCTCTGTGAGACCATGATCTCCAAAAGGATAAGAACTGAATCCATTCTTATCTCCTTCAACACCAAGCCCATAGTGGGCGCTTTTATTGTTTATCCTTTGTTCTCAAAGAGGACCATGATATCAGGGAGATGATGCCATGACATGCAAGGGAATCGAATTTAAGTGAGGGAGAGCTGTGCAAAGTCACAAGCTTCACTTTCTCTTCCCGAGCCATCTGAGATTAGTGACCAGATATGGATCAGGACTAGAGATGGCCCTGGATGTAGTGGGAGACCTTGGCCTTTCCAGTCTAAGATCTTTAACAGGTCTCAGTTTGACTGATGCAACTCCCATATGGTGATTAAGGCTAGGTAAGAAAGAAATGAGGCAAAGAATGGCCACTTTTAGTCAAAAAAATGAGGCAATGCCCATTCAGGAGGTTAAGTAAGAAAGAAATGAGGCAAAGAATGGCCACTTTTAGTTTAAAAAAAAAAAAGACAAATGGTTGGGCATTAGAGGTAGTTTAAAAAAATGACCAGAACACCAAAGAATCATTGATCTGGAGCTGAAGCAGGTACATCAGAGGCTCTCTAGGTCAACTCCTCCATTTTGCAGATGGGGAAACTGAGGCTCAGATGGAAAAAGGGCTGCCTCAAGTCATCCAGCTGGCCAGAAATACCAAAACCAGATCTCCTGACTAGGCTTCTTTCAAGGTTTTTTCTGATATTCCAGGTTGTACTCAAACAGGACATCCAAAACAGGGAAGGTTCAATTACTGTTAGGAAAGGAAGACAAAGCCAGACAGAGACAGAGACAGAGTGGAAGAGGGAAAGGAAACAGAGACAGAGATACAGAAATGAAACTAGAGATTTAGAGAGATGAGAGACATAAAAAGCAGAGAAACAAAGCCAACAAGGGAACCATGACAAAACCATGTTCCTCAACTTCTCCCTTCCTAGAAGGATGGATCTCTCAGAGATCGTTTTTGATCTGAATTGATTTCTCAAGTCTATGATATCAGTTGGCCCTTCTAAAAGGCCATCTTCTTGGGCCACAGCTCCTTAAGAGTGGAGTTTATCCTGCTAACAGCTCAATCGACAGTCGTCTTTCCCATTTCATAATCCTAAGAATAGTCCATCTAGATCCACTGTGGCCCCAATCATTCTCTCTGACATATTCTTATGTATATATTTGGCATTTCATCTCTTCTTGGACTATTGGCTGGATACAGGAGACTATTGGCTGGATACAGGAAAAAGTTAGATCACCTGGGTTTAAATCTCATTCTTACACCAATTAGCTGCATGACCCTCGGCAAGTCTCTGAGTCCCATTTTCTTCATCTGTAAATGGAAATAATAACACCTCATGGGCTTCATGAACTAATATATATAAAACACTTTTCAAAGCCCTTGTTAATTATCATCCTTCATCACACTTGTGAGATAAGGAATACAATGTCCATATCCCCATTTTACAGATGAGGAAACAGGCTTGATGGCAGTCTCCAAAGTCAGCCGATTTAGTAAGGGATGGACATGAGCAGCCGCCAGACCAGTCGACAAGGTTGTTTACTCTACCATGTACACAGCCCCTCTCACCTGCAGCCCCTCCTCAGGCAGCCCCACAGGCCCAGCTGGGCTCCTGCTCCCTCACAGAGCATGGCAGGCTGTTTATTGAAGGAAGCAGCAGGGGCCTCAGCCTGTTTTGGGGACCCTGCTGATGCAGCTGAGCTGGAAAAATAAATAATCAAACAGCTTGTCCGCCACACCTTCTCCCCTCCCCTTTTCCATCAGGAGAAGGAGAGGTTCCTGGGTACCTCTAACACTCAACCATTTGTCATCATTAAGAGATTCTGATACTTCACTGACCACTCATTCTAGGGCTTCTGGAGGAGGCAAAAGGCCAAAAGGTCAGCAATCTGGTTGGGGATCTATAGCAACAGGCAGCAGTGGCTGACCAGGTGGGGGTGGCAGTGAGGCAGTAGCTATTCAATTATTTTTCAGTCATGCCCAACTCTCAGTGACTCCTTTTGGAGTTTTCTTGGCAAAGATCCTGGAGTAGTTTGCCATTTTCTTCTCTAGCTCATCTTACCAATGAGGAAACTGAGGCAAATTAGGTGAAATGACTTGCCTAGGATCACACAGTTAGTGTTTAAGGTTGGTTTGAAGTCAAGTCTTCCTGACTCCAGGTCCACTGCACTCCCTTACTGCCCCAGTAGAAATGTGACAAATGTTTATTGACAAAATAATGGAGAGTGACTGAAATTGAAGTTGGGAGAGACTTGAGTTTGAATCTGATATATACCCTTACTTGTTGTGCGATCTGAGACAAGTCATTTAACCACTTTAAGCCTTGGTTTATTTATCTATGAAATGGGAATAATTATACTTGAAACTGCTTTCTCACAGGATTTGTGGTGTAAGACCTACTTTGTAGACATTGTAGGCAGTGGTTCTCAAAGGGTGGTCTAGGGTCCCCTGGGAGGTCTTGAGACCCTTTTGGGGATCCCTGAGATCAAAACCATTTCCCTAAAAAATATTTCATTTCTAATACAATAAATACCAATAGAAGACATAGAAACTCTTTGGAGAAGAGGTCTTCAATAATTTTTTTAAGAACGTAAAGGGGTCCTGAGACCAAAAAGTTTGAGAATTTTTGTGTTATAGAAATTATCAAAATCATAAGCACTGGAACTGGATGGATCTTTAGAGGTCAACACAACCAATGTGTTCATTTTACATATGGGGAAACTGAGACCCAGAGAGAGGAAGGGACTAGCCTAAGGTCTTATAAAGCCTAAGGGAAAAACTGCCAACCACCATGACAGCCCAACTGTGTGACAGATGAGGCTTTCCCTCCCTGGGGATTTCCCAGACTCATCATCAACTGGTTAAGTGCCGGGAGCCGGGAGCTTCAGGTCGGCTGGGGTGGAAAGTGCCTTCTCTGAGCCCGATGTGCTGTTAATTTCAAGCTCCGTTAGCAGCGTCGGCGGGAAGCCCGGCGGGAGCCCCAAAGACGACATTTGTGTCTCCCGCAGATGCTCATCTCCACCCCCAGTGGAAGAGATTGGGGCATTAGAAACCATCTCCAAGCACAAAAGTCAACGACATCCAACTGCCCTTTGATGAAGGGCCCATGCATGAGCTGAACCAGCCAGCTAGCAGCCCAAAGGGACCTTCGGGTCAACCTAGTTCTCTAAATCCCTCATTTGATTAGATGGAGATACTGAGGCTCGGATTAGAGAAATGAGTCAACCAAGGTCAGAGCTGGGAATTGAATCCAGATTGCTTGACTTCACTTATAGATTTAGAGCTTGGAGTGTCCTGGGTTCCAAAGCCCTCATTACAGATGAGGAAACTGAGGCTGAAAGGCTCACACAGCTAGTAAATGTCTCTGGCTGGATTTGAACTCAAGTGTTCTAAGTTGTTTTCCCTCTTATTTTCTGTTCTCTATTGTTCAAATCAAACTGATGGACTGTGCTAGATTAGGAATCAGGCAACCTGCCTCCAAGTCTTTCCTCTGACCCTACCTGACCTTGAATCTCCACAAGCCTCAGCTTCAAGTAAGGGGGTTGAATGAGATGGCTACTCAAGTCTCTTCCAGCCCCAAATCTACAACAGTCTCTGTGATTCCTTCTGGGAGAAATCATAGAATAGAAAATGCTTTTCTGAGCATGTGGGGTCCATGATCATCCTCCCCCCTGCTCTCAAACTTCCATTTTCAGCCTATTTTCATCTGGTGTCTTAATCTCTATTAAATTTCCACTTCTCAGGAGGGGTCGGAAAATGTCACTTTTGTAAAAAGAAACTGGTGTCCGAGACTCCCTCCCGACTGCAGCATATTTTTAATTACTTCTCTTTTCCCCCCTCCTTAGATTCCAGACACCAGTATCATCAAGCCTGGCTTGATTACATGAGGGTAAGTTGGACATCACAAGAAGTGTGAAAATGTCAGCCAGACATACCCAGGAGTGGCTGGGCAGGCCAGTCTCGGGCCTCAGCTACTTAGGATTCAGGGCACACTTGCCACTCAAAATTCCGCCCCTTTGAGGAATCCGACTTTAGTGGGAAGAATAAAAGGGCGTTTACCTCCTTCCTTAGCTTGGAAATTGGAATTCTCTTCCTCCCGCAGGCTCTGCGTGGCATCTGCTATCTCAACTTCTAGGTCAAGGTGAAGAGCAGGGATACAGATGGGGGGCAAGGGGAGTTCATTTGGGGCTGAAGGCCTTTTGGGGGCCCTGGAAGACTGGGATGTCCTCACTTGACATTGGCCCTCTCCAGCCCTGGGAAATTAGAGTTCCCTCACTTGATAATGCCCCTCTCCAGCCCTGGAAGATAAGGGTACTGTCATCTGATAGTGCCCCTCTCCAGTCCTCGAAGAGAAAGGTACCCTCATCTGATAGTGCCCCTCTCCAAGCTAGGAGATTAGACTGCCCTCACCTGATACTGCCCCCTTCTGCCCTGGAACATTAGGGTACCTTCAACTAACAGTGACCCTCTTTAGTTCTGGAAGGTTGGGGTGACCTCGTTCCACATTCCCCCACTCAAGTCTTAGAAGGAACCTGGTCAATGATACAGAGGTTGCTGAAGAAGCTCAAACCTCTGTTTGGGGACCACTGGTTTTACACTGTTTACCCAGGAGGTTCCTGTTTCAGAGAGAGCTCACCCCTGGATCTGGACCTAGTGAGTGGAGATCTAGCTCTCTTGAGCTAGAATTTTTCTAACAACTTCTTGGAGAGAGAGGTTCTTGCTTCAGTACCCCCAGGGATGAAGAACTCACTGACTCCTCAGTGGCCCATTCCCATATCAGGTAAGTTTGATTAGGAGAAGGAACAGAATCACCAAACCTCAGAGGGCAGCCAATCTAACCCCTATTGGGGCAAGAATCCTCTTAGCAGCGCTTGAGAAGCCAGCAGCCTTTCTCAAAGATCATTAGTGATAGAGACCTCCCACCTGACCTTTCTCCACTCTTCTCCACCGCATCTCCTAGCTCTGCATTCTGGGGCCAAGCAGACCACACACTAGCCTTTCAAATACTTGAAGGAAAGTACCCTATCTTCCCAAAGTCTTCTCCTAAACCTTCCCCTTTCCATCACTGTTCCCCGTGAGACATGGCCTCCAGACCCCTCCCCATCCTTGGACATGCCCCAATTTGTCAATATCCATCCTAAACTGTAGTCCCCAACCCACACACTGCACTCAGGTCTACCCAGAGCAGATGTCATCGTGGACAACAAGATGGTTGGTCATCTCTCCCTCATTCTGGACCCAATGCCCCCTCTCCAAGCAGTCCCTTTTTCTAACGCTTTTTCCACCCTTAGAGAGCTATAACTGTTAGAATGTTAGCATGATCTCTTTCCAATGTCCTCCCCTCAGCCTGCTACTTGGCCCTTCTGGGGCAACAAACTCAGTCACAAAATTTGAGAGTTGGAGTATCTCAAGGTCAATTAGCTGAAAGGAATAGCCACCACATAATAGACAAGTGGTCACTTCACCTCAAACTGGAGATCTCCAAGGAATGAGAAGGTGACCCACTCCAAATTAGGACAGGTCTTTATTGTTGTTTGTCCTTTGTTCTCAAGGAGGATCATGATATCAGGGAGGTGACACCATGACAAGCACGTGAATTGGATTGGGGGGGGGGGGGTGCTGTGCAAAGTCACCAGCCTCATTTTCTCCTCCAGAGCCATCTGAGTCCAGTGGCCAGATATAGATCAGGGGACTGGAAATGGCCCCATTCTGTGAGCTAGGTAAAAAAGAAATAAGGCAAAGAATGACCACTTTTAGTCAAAAAAAAAAAAGAGGCAATGTCCATTCAGTAGGCTAAGTAAGAAAGGAGATTGCCCTGAATGCAGAGGATAGCGCTAATTGTTAGGAACCTACATTTCTTCTTTCCTTCATCCCATCCTTTCTTCTTTCCTTCCCTCCAACCTTCCTTCTTTCCTTCTTCTCCTCCTTCCCTCTTTCCTTCTTTTCTTCCTTTTTATCTTCTTTCCTTTTTTCCTCTCCTTTCTTCATAACTTCTACTCATTGCTCCTATCTCTGCCCTCTGAGGCCCCCCGTTTGTTCCCTAGCTTCTCAATAGCAATATATTCGGTTCTCTGCAGTTTATATTTTATATAGAGGGGAGAGAATTGGTTCTGCTGGGCCCCAGAGCACAGAAAAAGAATAAATGAGAGAAAGTTACAGGGAAAAAAGGGCTCAATAGAAGTTAAAATTTCTTAATAATGAGATATCTTGCACAACATAATGAGTTGCTTTGAAAGGTAGTGAGCTGCCTGTCACCAAGATTCACAGAATTATAAGAATTATAGGCAGAAGAGACCCATGGGGATACTCAAGAGCTAGGAGGGTCTTCAGAGATCTTAGTTCAACCCTTTCATTTGATAACTTAGGAAACTGAGGTCCAAGTAGCTTGAATAACTTGACTAAAGTCACACAAGTAGCGTCAGAAGTGAGATTCACACCCAGAACTTGAGTGTTGCCTCCTCTGTTTTAACGATCATTTCTACTGCCTCTAGGTCATTTAGTCTAATCCCTTCATTTTTATAGAAAGGGCAAAAGAGGTCTGGGGGGCCTTGTGTTCTGACACTGACAACTGTCTGTTAGGGGAAAGGTATTGGTTCTTCATCTGAGGTGGGAAGAGGTAAAAAGGGAGGAGGGTCTCTTACTGCTGTTAGTCTATGATTCTTCATTCCCATGAGGAAGTCAGCATAATGCCTAACAAACAGAAATGCATATTGACCCATCCAAAAGTCGAAGAAAGCTATGTCTTGATTTTGGCCTAGAATTTCTCTGCCAGCTCTTCTCTACACCCTGTGCCACCAGGTCCCAGCCTTCAGAGTCATATGTCTGCCTGCTTCTATCATCTCTTTTCCCCTGGGTCGGAAGAGTAATGAAGCAGAAAGAGAACTGGATTTGAGATCAAATCCTCCCTCTGCTTCATGTGACCTTGGGCATGACACTGACTGCTCAGGGACTCAGTTTCCCTATTTGTAAAATGAAGGACTTGGATCCCTGTGGTCCATTCCAGTTCTGAGAGCTCAGCTCTTCTAACCCCTTCCCCAGCCCCTGTCAGTAAGGCTGTGCACCCCTCCTCCCTGGCAGGAATAGCTCTGAGTATAAAGACCATGCTCTAGGGAGACTTGGAGATCCCCACCCCCCCCGGGGCTCCCGCAGTTTCAAATTAAACTTTATTGGGAGCGATTTTCCTGCTTCCATTTTATTTTATTTTATTTTAATTCAGGGAAGAAAAAAAGGTGTTTAAATTAAGTTCCCTTAATATCAGAAAAATTACATTTTTCATTCCAAGACAGGAGTTTCATAAAGATAATTATTGTAATTATTCGTCTTATCTCTCGTGACGAATATTATTTTTATTACAAGCTTTTATCTTTATCTCCCCGGTGAAAGGTGGGGGGAAGGGAAGAGTCATAAAAAGGGGGGTAGGGAGCTTTGGAGAAAGGGGGTCCTGACAGTGCCCCCCTTTAGGCCTTCAGTGGGAGGGCATCCATGTAGGAAGGGCAAGGAGAGGCAAAGTTCCCTGTGCCAAGGCCTCCCGAGGTGACAGATACCGAGTGTCGTATTTTCTATACATTTATGTTCAAACGCACAGACTTGCATGTTATCTGGTCTGCCGAGTATATTCACATATAGCTATTCGACCTTATATGACATGGAAGTGGGGAAACATGGGGCAAGTTAGAGAGAAGAGTCCCTAGAGCACCCTGGCCTCAAGTGTTTAAAGTCACAGTCAAGTTTCTCAAGGTGACACATTTTGTCTATGGATGTATGGATACATACAAAGACTAGTGCAGGTTTCAACATGCCAAAGATATATGTGTGACATAGATTGCATAGAGGTTCACAGTGATCCCAGGCTGAAAAGCATGTGTCTGTGAAGAAACTGAACCCTACCTTTGACATTCTCTGTCCCCAGGGCCCCCCCCCTCACTCTCATGTCCTATATTCTGTGGTTCCTCCCAATTCCGACAGCTCCCCAAACTGGCTTTGAGTATCAGCCAGAAAACAAAACCAAAAAAACCCCAAACCCCAAATTTAGAGTGAATCAGCAATAGGGAATCTTCAGTACCCACCCCAAATTCTGTCCTGTGCAATGATGATGACAGTCTATTAGTTAGTCCATAAACATTGATCAACACCTACTACGTGCTAAGAACTGAAGCTACAAAAAGGCAAAAAACAAATCCCTGCTGTCATTCAAGGGGCTGACGAGCCAATGGGTCACCTCCGACTGAAACCCAAACCCAAGCATTTGGGGGAGTTATCCCTTGGTGGTTGTTTTTATAGTTCTTCTGTGAAGAAGCATCATTTCCTCCAGCCCCAGCAACTAAACTACATTCTCCCTACGTTTCTAGATTATTCATGGCATAACACCTCATGCCTTTCTGTTCCAGCTAGAGGAGCCTTTGAAGGTATTTAAAAGCAAAGAATTTTAAATACCAAACAGAAGAGTGTTGGAGACAGAGAAACCACCTCAGGCACTTCTTAGTGTTGTGTTCCTGGGCTAGTCTAAACCTCAGTTTCTTCATCTTTAAAAGGGACACAAATATATATAAAATACATAATAATATAATAAGTTATACAGTGCATAAATACATAATGTCTGTTGTACCTACCTCCTGGGGTGGGTATTTTAAGTCTCAAATAAGATTTTATATATACATATAATATATATATATATATATATATATGTATATTAAGTGCTTGTGACTGAGTAAATTACTACACTTCTGTGAATCTGTTTCCTCCTCTGTAAAATGCATCTGATAATGCTCCTAGCAGCTATTTTGTCATTTGTCGAGGACAGACTAGGGGACATCTAAGTCTCCTCTCAACTCTGGATCTATAAAGCCTATGCAAGCTAGTCATCAGTGATGGAGATTTGTGTTTCATTGCCCTTCCAGCCTCCCCAGAAAGGACCCCCACACTCACAGATATAATAGTAGTCATGTCCTGGCCGGAACTCAAAGCCCAAGGAGAAGGGCGTGAAGAGCTGGAACTTCTCGGAGAACTTGAGGGGTCCATTGGGCGCTGTGGGCCGGTTACACTCCCAGCGCTTGAAGCCCTTCTGCCTGTGGTCACAGGAAGCATGGCCCTCGTCGCTGACCATGTACAAGACGTACTGCTCCATGCGCACAGCCGGGGGCAGCGGCTTCTCATAATGGGGGCAGTAGATATCCAGGTAGTCATTGATACTGACTTCTACTGTGTAATCACCATGGTGAAATCTGGTGGGAGAGAAGAGACAGCAATGGTCAGGGACATGGCCCTTGGTCTAGAATACCCCAGGTCTACTGAGACTTGTCCAAGTCCTTCTAAGATCCCTCATCTGAAGGAGGGTGGCCAGGATGGAGACTGTGTCCTAAAAGGGAAAAATGAATATAAACAATGATAATAATAATAATTTGCTGTTGTTCAGTCTTGTTTGACTCTTTCATGACCCCATTTGGGGTTTTCTGGGCAAAGATACTAGAGTGATTTATCATTTTTCTTCCTCCAGATCATTTGACAGATGAGAAAACTGAGCCAAATAGGGTGAAGTGACTTAGGGTCACACAGCTAGCCAGTGTTTGAGGTAGGATTTGAACTTGGGTCTATTTGACTCCAAGTCCAGCATTCTATCCCCTTGGGACACCTAGGTGCTTAGCTGTGAATAAAACCATCATCTGCTCTTTTAGACTGGGGGATACAGGGAGACCCAGACTTAAGAAAAAGTTACCATTGCCTTCTGACCCTGAGATTCTGTGTCTTCCTAGCTTCCATTCCGAGCCACATGGACACAGCTCAGTAATGCGAGGAGGAGAGACTAACAACTGGAGAGATCTGGGCCAGCTTCATGGAGGAGGGGGTTCCTGGACCAAGTCTTGAGAGAAGAGGATTTCCAGAGGTGGAGATGATGAGGGAGGGGATCTAAGGTATAGTAGCTGAAAGGGGGTACTTATGGCTGCAGAGATAGGCAGACGATGGATCAGGGAGGACCCTGAATGCCAGACTAAATAGTCTGAATCTGAATCCTAGAGCAACAGGTGCCAGTGGAGAATTCTGAATAGAGCAGGGAGAGTCAGAGGTGTGCCTTGGCATCAAGGGTTTGGTACCTCTATGGAAAATGGCCTGGAAAGGCAGAGATACAGACCACATGGGAAAAGAAGAAAAGGGCCACAGTGGGGGTGGTGGCTATCTGAGGGTCATGTCTTGTTCACTCCACTTTGAGAGCTCTCCATAATCTCCTTTCTCTGCTCCCCTAATTTAGACCCATTCCACCTCTCCCCTGGATTGGAGCATTAGTCCCCATTTGGTCTGGTCTCTCCCTTTTCCTGATCCTGATGGATTGGTGTCAGGGAACTGGGCTGAGAACCAATGACCAGCCCCTGTGAAAACTGATGAGTTTTCAACCTAAGGCCAGATGTTTGGGGGACAAAGGAGGGAAGACCTTGGGCCAGATGTTTGGGTATGCTCAAGCCAAATGCTAGAAGAGCCTTAGGTCCAGATGTTCAGGGGTTCTTGAACCAGACTTTGGGTCCCACTCCGTCCAGATGTTTGAGGCACCGTGAAGCCAGATGTGCAGTCCTCTTTGGCCATTTGTTAGTCAAATGTGGTTCTGCTCTCAGCCCCTGGCATGGGGTGGGGTGGGGTGTGGAAGAGAAGAGAGAGAGAGAAAGTCCTTAATGTCAGACAGGGAGGAGGTTGCCTCAGTGGAATAAACCGGGTAGACCAGGATTCAGACCCATCTGGCTGGATTACATTCCTAGCCTAGCAAGGAACAGGGGATGATACAGGGTGGGGGAAAGGGTGACAGGAGAAAGCCTGGGTGAAAGTGTGGTTCCTTAGGACAAACCCTGAAGTTGGAATTTAAAGATCTGGGTTCAAGATTCAGTTTTGTCCCTTATTGTGGAACCTTGGTTGAGGCTTTCACCCTCTGACCTGTTTCTTCCTTGGAGTTGAGAACACTGACTCCATCGTCTTTATAGGATGAGGCTAAAGGTCTAGGAGCTTGGTGAAAAGTGAATCTAAGACCTGACTTGAATTGAACAGCACAGGAGAGATCCCTACTGCCTTCTCAGTCTCCACTGGGGCTTGGTGCAGATGTTGCTAATGAGAGATGGCCTGTGCACAGACCACCTCCCTGATGTCTGACTGGGTATGGCCAAGACTTCAGGGGTGGCCCCATCCACCCCAGAAAGCATCCCCAAGGAAGACTGAGAGCCAAGAGATTGGGCTCCACTAGGCTCCTGATGCTTTGGCTGGCCCTTACCTGAGAGCCCATACTCCTGCTGGGGCACAACTGAGAAAGATTATTTCCTAGGCCAAAACTGGGGGGCAGCTAGGTGGTGCAATGAATAGAGCACCAGTCCTGGAGTCAGGAGGACCTGAGTTCAAAACCACTAAATAATTACCTAGCTGTGTGATCTTGGGCAAGTCACTTAACCCCATTGCCTCATAAAAACCAAAAACCATAACCAAACAAACAAAAAGACCCAAACTACCCAAAATATATCTTGGAAAAAATGTGAAAGGAACATACTTGGTCAGGAAATCATGATACCAATTGACATGACCTGCTTGCTTAAAAACTCTGATATGAGTCTATTTACAAATACACAGATACATGAAATGATTAGCTAGCAAAATGAAGAGAACACTGAATGTGGAATAGGGAAGACCCACCCACATATTTATTATGGGTGTGATAATGAGCAAGTCACTTAAGCTTTCTAGCCTCAGTTTTTTCATCTGCAAAATGGAAATTTTAAAAAAGTACCTACTTCCCAGGGACATAGTGAGACTCTAATGGGATAACTTTTGCAAAATGCTTTGCAAAATTCATATTACTTAAATATTGGCTTTGTTAGTATTAAGGTCAGAAGTAGAGTTTATGCATTGCATGTCTGGGATCCCAAGTTCAATTTCTGTTATCTCCAAATGGGTTTTCAGGCAACCAGGTGCAATGGTTGAGTTTGAAGTCAGGAAGACCTGAGTTCAAGTACTGCCTCAGAAATCAGCTAGCTATGTGACCTCCTTGGATAAGCCAATTAACCTCTGTTGACCTGTTTCCTCCTTTGTAAAAAGAAGAAAGCAGCTTCGAAGGCACTTTGTAATTTCCCATCTATAATCCGATGTGAAAGAACATACATGCATATATAGACTAATCTAACTCGAGAGAAATAATTGGGGGTGCCCTGAGGAGTGGGGATGGAGACAAAAGATTAATTTTCCCTATTTATAGATTACAAAAGATCCAATAGGATAATATATGTACAGTGCTTTGCAAGCCTTAACATGCTTCATAAATGCTAGCAATTTGTGTTGTTGTTATAATAATAAAAAGTATTATTACTATTATTGGAGGAAGAGCATTGAATACCAGAGTTGAAACTAGGAATTATCACACCTAGAACACCGAGAATGATCCCACCTGCAGGTCTAGTCATGGGGTGAGGGTGGGAGGCTCTATCTCCCTCCCAAGTCCTAAGAATTCAGCATTCATCACTGCTGGAAGTACAGGGAAAGTCAGATCTGGGAGTGCACTAGTTAAATATTTAATAACCAGCTCTCCCCCACACAAAAATGTATACAACACACTTTTAAGTTTAAGGTACAATATTAACATTTTCTCTCTTTTTTTCCTTAATTAGCTAAATAATAAATCAAGTTCTGATTTATAACATTTGCTGATTTCTGGGGCTAAATGCTCACGTTGAAAATTTAACAACAGGCTCTCTGGCACACCCCTGGGTGAATCCCAGGAGTGGGGTGTCATGGTGACAAGATCCTGCAATGGGTGACCAGGCTGGCTATACAATGTGCAAGTGAGGAAGCTGGTACCCTGGCACAAAGCCCCATTCTTCCAATACTAGTTACAGCTTGATTGAACATTTCAATATCACCTACCTTTTGTTTGTTTATTTTAGCATTTCTTTTTTTTTGTAAATCACACTTTCCCACAGGAACACAATTATACTTAAGAACTGTATTCTCAACCATGAACTTTATAACCAAAAAGATGTGACCCATAACCATATTTATTTATCTATAATAATTTAAAATAATAAAATCATGTTTCCAGTCCTATATAGACATAAATTTCCTATACACAAAACTTCTATTAGGATTGTTTCCTCAGTTCTAAAATGAAAAAATTAGACCAGCTCTGCTATTATATTCAAAAATCCCTCCCAGTTCAAACAGTCTATGTTCTATCTTAGAAGGTCCAACATTCTCTATACTGTGTCATAAGGTTGCTCCTAAATGGATTTTTCCTTCTCTCCTCTAAGCAGACAAGTCCTCCATCGATGTCTCCAGACTCCAACTCTCTCCTGAGCTCAGATTAACATTCCTAGCTACCTTGAGGAAGACATTTCTACCTTCACCTCAAACCAACTCCAAACCAAATGTTCCAAAGCAAACTCATTCTTGGCACCAAGGCCCAACTCAGCCGCTTACTCTATATAGGATTTGGCAAATCTGTCATTTCACTCTCAGGAATCCAACTTCTTCAGCTGAAAATGAGAAGGTTGCACAAGACAGTCTCTGAGCTCCTTTTCAGCTCCAAATCTGAGATCTAAAGTCCTGCCTCCCCCAGATTTCTATGTTTGGTTCAGGGAACCACCATCTTCCTCATCCTCCCTGGACTGACTGAGTCAGTCAATAATAAAGAGCCAAAGAATGAACAAGGATTAAGGCGCTTTAAGCACATAAAACAGAGAATATCAATGTTAGAAGGGGTTTTAAACATAGATCAGGTCAGCTAAGTAAGACCTGGAAATCTAGATCAGCAAGATAGCTAGGAGAAATCTTAGAATATGGACTGTCAGATCTGGAAGGATCTTTAGGAACACAGGATGTCAGAAGGGAGAGGACCCTTAGAACACAAGACGTTAGAGGTAGGAGGGTCCTTAGAACATAGGATGTCAGAGCTGGAAAGGTCCTTAGAACACGTTAGAAGTAGAGGACCCTTAGACAACAGGGTGTCAGAACTGGGAAGGTCCTTAGAAAAAGTGGGTCAGAGGTGGGTGGGCCCTTAGGACACAGGATGTTAAGAGGATTCTTAGAACATAGAGTGGCGGAGCTGAAAGGGCCCTCGGAACACAGGATGTCAGAGCTGGGAGGACCCCAAGAACACAGTCCACCTTTCCAGATTTATTCCATACTATCTCTCTTCCCAAGTAGTTCTAATCAAACTGGCCTAGGGGGTTCCCCTTACACCCCTCGTGTCTTCACCTCTATCTCTTAGGATCTCTAGCTCCCTTCGAAGTTCAGCTCAGGTGCCTCATTAGGCCTCTCCATATTTCTCTAAACCCCACCTCATCATCCAGGAAATCACGTGGTCTGTGTACACTATTTTCCTTGATAGAGGATAAGCTTCCTGAGAGCAGGGACTATTTCACACTTTTGTCTTCTGATTCCTCAACACCTAATCCACTGCTTGCTCCTTCATAAGTATTTAAAAACACATTGTTTAAAAGCACAGCTGGTATGAGATGCTGGAAAAAGGAAGCCTTCTCCTGGAGAATCAGCAGGGCCTTATCCAGAACAAGGCCAGGCAGACTAGCCTCAGTTCCTCATGTGACAGACAGGGTTATCAGGTCCATAGATCAAAGGATCTGCCTGTAGATATTTTTACCCAGATTTAAGCAAAGCATTTAACAAAGTTTCTCACAGTTTGCTTGTGGAGATAGAAAGATAGGTAAGTGGGTTTGAAACTGGTGGAGCGACTCAGAGATCCTCAGAAGAAAGAACCTGGGGGAAAAGTCCGTGAAGGACATGGGAAGAAGATCATAAAAGAAGAGGTGAAAATCTAGGTTCCAATCCAAGGTCAGTGACTAACCTTTGGTGTGACAGTAGGCAAGTGGCTTCCCTTTTTGAACTTGTTCACATTTTTGTGAAATGAGGGGGATAGACCAGGTGATCTCTAAAATATCTCTGCTCAGAGATTTTGTATTCTGGGGCCCTCCCAGCTCTGACATTCTGGATTCTAAGGGCCATCTCAGGTCTGATGTTCCTAATTCTAACGGCCCTCCAAGCTCTGCCATTCCCAGTTCTAAGGGCCTTCCTAGCCTGGATATTCTATGTTCTACAGTCCCTCCCAGCTATAACATTCTGAGTTCTAAGGTCCCTCCTAGCTATGATTTGCTATATTCTCAACTCCCTCTAAGTTCTGACATTTTCTTTTCCCAAGGTCTTTCCAGCTCTAACATTCTAAGTTCTCGAGATTCTAAGGTCCCTCTCAGCTGTGACCTTATGTCCTGTGTCCTCAAGGCTACAAAGTCTGGAAGGCTTCAAGGAAGAGGGCATCCCTTATTTCAGGGTCAAAGTGTAGAAGCCCATGACCCTGAAGTGAGATACAGATGGCTCTGGGGGAAATCTCTAATGGGGCCTTTGGGATAGCCTCAGGCACAGGTCCCCTTAATTATTTCATTTCTCTCAACCAGGGCACTTTCATAAATCATTCAAGCCTCCTTTTGATCTGGGCTAATGAGGTTTCTTGAGCTAGGGTTTCAATAGGTGTGAAGATAGTTCATCAGCTAATTAAAAAAATAAAGCAGAGGCTGGGGAGGGGTGAGGAAGAGGGAGAAAAAACAGGTGTCAGGACAGGAAGGCATAGGGGATACAAACAAAGTAGTAAGGGGATCCTAGCCTGCTTTCACACCTCCACTGTCTCTAGCTGAATTATTCATGAGACCCCAAGAGGGAGCCAGAAGTCAGTCCCATTGTAGAGATAAGGAAACTGGGTCCCCTGGCAATTGGGGTGGGGGGGTTATCAGCTGTTCAACTGAGAACCTGAACCATTCAGAGCTAGAAGGGACTTTAGAAGGGATCCAATATCGCCTTCCTCCCTGGGCAAAAATCGCCTCTATGGTATCTATCACGCCTCCATGGGCACTGTGATGATTCACAGATTTAGAGGCTTTGAGCCCAGACCCCAGATTTTACAGATGAGAACATGGAGGCACAGAAAGATATAGCAATTTGCTCAGCTCATACAGCTAGTAAGGGTCTAGGGTGAGATCTGAATCCAGCTCCTCCTGTCTCCTCATCTAAGGCCTTATCTCCTATGTCATACCCTAATTTAATTCAGCAAATACTTAAGCACCTGTGCCTTGGACAGCCAAGGCACTGCCCTCAGTACTTGGTTATAAAGACTTATGGGACAGTATAAAAAAAACACCGGTTCCCGACTTGAGTTCAAATCTGCTTCTGAGATTTACTACTTGTGTGACCCTCAAGAAATAACTTTATCTATCTGCTTCTCTGTTTTCTTATCTGTAAAATAAAAGGGTTGACTAGCTCTAGAAGTAGGAAAGCAGGAAGACCTGAGTTCAAATTCAGCCTTTCTACATGTGACTTTGGATAAATCATTTAAGTTCTGTCTGCCTCAGTTACCTCTTCTGTAAAATGAGGATAACATGCCATCTTCCAAGGTTCTTGTGAAACAAAGCATTTGTAAAGAATTTTGCTGACAACGCATTATGAAAATATTTGTTATTATGATCATCACCTAACTATACAAAAAACGCTCAGTCCCTGTCTTCAAGGAGTTTATAATCTCCTAAAGATGGGGGAAGGGGATTAGGAAAGTAGCCCAAATAGTATGCCATAAGAAGGGGTGGGATGGGTGCAGGAGGCTTGAAGAGGGGAAAAAAGACTTTCAGATGGAGAGGGCGAAGGAGAGGTATCATGGAGGAGAAAATGGTACCTGAGTTAGGTGAGTCTTGAGGGAAGAGAAGGATGGTGGAGGAGATAAGTGGTATATTTGGAGTTCAGGGAGGGGGATGACCTGTGTCAATGACAGAATGACAATGGGGAAAAGTTAGTCTTTCACTTCTGCTCGAATGTATAAGGAAACAAGGGCCCCAAGGCTGGAGGGAGAGGAAAGGAGAGATTGTCCAAGGCTCTAAATATTAAACTAATACTTCTATGATTTCATGGAGGACATAGAAATGTTTGGTGAGGCAGGTAATAAGATCGATTTACAGGAGGATTACTGTGGTGGGGGTAGTTTGCCTGTGAAGCTCATCCTGCTTGAACACTTGCAGGGACTGAGAGCTCACTACCTTCCTGAACAAGGCAGCATCCAGAACACCAATGATGTTGTGGATGCCGAAGATCCATATGGGCTCAATGCTGAGTCTGACTTTCTGAGTGCAAACCTACAGGTGATGAGGGTTCCTTTCCCTACTTGAACAAGTGGGCTATCTTCCCTCCCCTCTCTAAGGGTGGGGCCATCATGAGCTAAGAATCCAGATTGGAGGAGGAGGTCAAATATATCCCAGCCAAGAGGGATTTTAGTAAGATGTGAAACTGGGTCACCAATTTAGAGCTAAGGAAACCTTTGAGTCACTTTAGTCCAATCCCCTCTTTTTTGTAGATGAGGAAATTAAGACCCAAGCAGTTGAAATAACTTATCCAAGAAGCTGGATCGCTAAGTGGTTAGAGTATTGGACATGGAATCAGGAAGAACTGAGTTAAATTTCAGCCTCACTTTTTAGCTGTGAGACCCTGGGCAAGTCATCTGACCTCTACCTACTTCAGTTTCCTCACCTGAAACATGGAGGTAATAATAGCATCTACCTCTCCAGGTTAAGAGGATCAAAAAAGATAAATATATATAGATATATATATATATACATACATATATATATGTATGTATATGTGTGTTCTCTCTCTCTCTCTCTCTCTCTCTCTCTCTCTCTCTCACTTCACAGCCTTGAGATTCCATATTCTAAGGGCCCTCCCATCTCTGACTGATATTTTGTGTTCTAAGACCCCTTCCCAGCGCTGATATTCTCTGTTCTAAGGGCCCTCCCAGCTCTAAAAGCCAGTCAACACACATGAAGAGCTTACTAACTACCCACATTCTATCTTAAAAGTCCTCCTTGGCTCTGAAGGTCTTTCTCTGGCTGATCTGGTTAGAGATAATAATAGCTTTCATCTCTCTGTTTGAAAGAATGCAAAGGGCTCTCCTTCCAACAGATCTGACAGGGAGGGGGCATGAATCCGACCCTCACTATCTTAGGAATTAGACAGATTTGTTGGGGGGGGGGCTGCCATTGGTGTGGCAGCAAGGGTTGACTCTACCTCTCTAAGTGGGGAGGAACCACAAAGATCATCTATTTCAAATGATCCTCACCCAGGGATGTGACAGATTTTTGCTTCTTTGCTTAAATATTTTCCAGGACAGGAAACTCCCTCCCTTGGAAGTCAGCCCATCCTTCTTTTGGTCAGATCCCTGACCTATCAAACTCCAAGCAGTCCCTGGGAAGCCTTCCCGTCCCCCTCTACCCTCTAAGAAGCTAGAATCTGGAGTTAATCGAGGCTCCCTTTCTGGATCCACTACAGTCTGGCCCTCAAATATTGTGACCCCCCCCCCACAGTGTGACAGTTCAGGCCTCTGAACTTCGGACAGACTAAATGATAGACCCAGTGTTAGCCCATGGATTCATGGCAAAGGCAAACCCAAAGCCCTGAGCTCCCACTTCTTCCACACTCAGAAAACAGGGTCCCTGAGAAGCAAGGAGAGAGGTAATTGGGCCAAAGCCATGGGAAGGGGCCGACTGGGAAAGCCGGGCCTGCCAGACTGTTCTCCAGCCTGGTTCAGCTCTCAGCCCCTCCCGGATCCCCCCTGCCAGGCTGGGATATTCTTCCTGGGAGTGAAGGACTCTCCTTTCTAGAGTCACTTTAAATGATAATAATAATAAAAAAAAATTGCTTTTTCAAACTTTCCGGTGGGTGATATTAATGCCATCAGCTATCTCCTGCTGACACAATGGGGTTACGGCGGGCTGGGGGAGACGGGAAACGGCACACGCAGACACTTTCAAAGCTGGCTGGCCCCAACCAAGCATTGTGGGTAATGCTATGCAAATCAGTGTGCAGAAATACTCCTTGGCCGATGCTGGCGGCCTCTTTCCCCAGTCAAGGGCCTCTGGTTTCTACCCTGGGAGAAGGGGAGCCAATAAGGCTGCCCTGGAACCATCCCATTATCAAGGGGTAGCAGTTAAGAACCACCAGCCCTGGGTTCAAATCCTAACTCTTAGACTTCCTACCTATATGACTTTTAACAAGACACTTCCCCTTCTCTGTGCCTGTTTCCCCAAAGAAGGGGGATTTTTAAGACACCTTCCAGATCTGAATCCTCTGACCTGCTATGGCAGAAGCCTATGAAATGGTCCAGGTGCAGAGGAACCACATGGGAAGACAAGGCCCTGCTATTTATTAGCTATGTAACCTTGGGAAAGCCAATTTCTCTGGGTTTCAGTTTCCTATCAAATTAGACGGGGGCAGCTAGATGGCGCAGTGGATAGAGCATGGGCCCTGGAGTCAGGAGGACCTGAGTTCAAATCTAATCTCAGGCACTTAATAATTACCCAGCTGTGTGGCCTTGGGCAAGCCACTTCACCCCCGTTTGCCTTGCAAAAAAAAAAACAAAAACCTTAAAAAAATCAAATTAGACAAACTCAAAGCTCCCTTCCATGGTCTAAATCTAAGATTCTAGTATCCCCACAGAGTATGTTGAGAATGGAGTATTAGGATATATTTGTCTACACCTGCCTATGAGTTAGTTACACGGTAGCAAACACAGCTGTCTACCTAAGAGGCATCTTTGACTTCTTTTCCCATTCTGTCTCTCCAGGCAGTTACCATGAAAGATGTGTGATGTCAGAATCAATCCCCCCCCTTTCTCAGATGAGGGAACTGAGGCTGACAGATGAGAAAGGGCCTGCTGACGATCACTTATGATCATCTGGTCTCTCAGTATGTTCCAACTCTCGTGCTCTGACAAAGGTTCTGAAGATACAACTTGTAGACACTTGGCAGCTCACCTGGAGATTCCTGGCCCCAAAGTCATTTACCACCACTAAGCCCTTTGACCAAATGGTCCACACGTCAGAATGTATTCCGATGGAGTCTTCTGGATTAAGGAACTCATCATGACAAAGATCACGATGATGTCTCTCCACACAGTTTGAGCTGGAAGGGATTTCATTCAGCAGGTACCTTGTCCAAGCTATCCTCAAGTTGGGAACATCTCCACCAACCTCTGCTTGAACACCTCCACTGACAGGGAACTCACTATTCTCCAAAGCACTATTTCTCTTTGGACAGTAGTAACTCAGAAAACAGCTTCTTATTTTGAGTAAACTCTTCCTCTCTGCTTCTTTTCTTCTTTGCTCCTCCTCCTACCCTCTGGAACTGAATAGAACAAAACTTGATTTCTCCCCATATGTGGCAAATCCTCCAACTACTTGAAGAAAAGGATCACGGCCCCTTGGAATCCTCTCATCCCCTGGCTTCTTTGATGGACTTTGGGATGGTTTGGTCTCCTCTACCCTGCCCATCCTAATCAACCTTCTCTGAGCTTTCCAGCCAGTCAATGTCTTTCCTAAAATACCGTGGCCCAAATGGAACCCCAGTATCAGAAAACAGAGGGACTGTCAGCTTCTTCATCCTAGACTCCAAAATCAGCCCGATCTCCCTGTTCCATCCTGTTCCAAACTCATTTTCCTCATCTCCAAGCCTCCGCACCCATCTCTAACTTTATTCCGCTTGAACCATTAGCTCCAGCCAGGACCAACTCCTCCCTGATTCCTATTATCTGGAATATCCTCTTCCCTTCCTGCCATCTGCCCTAATACATCCTATCTGCCCTTCAAGCCAGCTCAAGGAGCAGCTTTCCTTGAAATCCTCCCCCTGTCAACCTCATCCTTTAGCCACCAGCCATGTCCCCCCATTCTGTTCCAAAAACCAGGAGCAAATAATGTTTATTTGTTTTTGAGCTGGTCTCCGAGCTTCCACTGTCTATAAGGGGGATTCCAGTGTAGAAATCCTCTCCATTAATGCAAACCAGCTGTTCATCAACACTTAGAGAGTTGTTCAAGGAAACTGTAAAGTTGTGACATGCCAGAGGGGGCAATAGAAAATGGGTCCTGAAGTCCCATCTTTGACACTTACTAGCTGTGTGGCTTTGGAAAAGCCTCCGTTTCCTTGTCAGTAAAATGAAGAGTGTGAACTAAGTATCATAGATTCCTTCCAGAGCCAGCAGGTGTAAGAAACAGGGCTTGTCCTGGCTGATCAGTTCCTCCTGATTCTGAAACAAGTTATTCTAACCATTAGGGAACACTGTCTAATTTTTAATTGCACTAATTATTTCTATAGACAACTTGGAAGTTAAATCAAGTCAACAAATATTTATTATGTCTTTACTGAGCTAAGAATTTGGCCCACAAATACAAACAAAAAGAATGACTGCTCAAAGACCTTACTTTTAAATAGGGGAAAGAGTGCATAAAAGGAAGTTGAAGGCTGGGAGGGGGACAGAAAAGCATGTGAAGAGACAGAAATGCAGGAGTGAACAGTAGCTAGCTGTTAAAAGGGAGAGGCTGGAAGGAAATCACCAATTAGAGGAAGGGGCACAGGGACAAAAAAAGGGGAGCTTCCAGGGTAGATGTACAAAGTGCATGGGAGTGAGTGATGGCAGAACTATACCACCACCCCCCTTTCACAGATGAGGGAAGTGAGACTCAGAAGCAGGAAAGGAAGATCATCATTGATCATCATTGATGAGCACATACTACCTCCCTGTTTTGGGGGTGGGGATGAAAATAACTTGTATTTCAGAGAGACTGCCTAGTTCTGAACCCCAAGCATCCCCAGGAAGGAGGTGGTGAAAGGAGGAGCTTATTGGCCCCCTGTACTGACTCTGAGGAGGCTGAGTCTCTACACAGGACAGTGATTCATTCAAGGTCATACAGCTTAATGTCAGAGATGGCTTCTTCTGAGAAGATGGCACCTTTCTGTTGGATTCTATCCAATGGGCATCCCCTAGAGCTTTATTGGATGAGGAGGGTAGAGTGCTAGAGGAGGCAAAGTAGACAGGGTATCATCATCATCATCATCATCATTGAAATCAAGACATGTCAGAGCTGGAAGACCCTTATAACCCAGAATATTAGAACTGGGAAAGTCCTAAGAACATAGAATATCAGAGCTAGGAGGACCCTTAAATCATGGAATATCAGAGCTGGTGGGACCCTTAGACCCCAGAATGTCAGAACTGAGAAGGCCCTTAGAATATAGAATGCCAGAACTGGGGGAGCCTTTAGAATGCAAACTAATAGAGCTGAGAGGGCCCTTAGAACCCAGAATGTCAGAGTTGGGAAGGACCTTATAAAGTAGAATGTCAGGGTGGCTAGGTGGCACAGTGGATAAAGCACTGGCCCTGGAGTCAGGAGTACCTGGGTTCAAATCTGGTCTCAAACACTTAATAATTACCTAGCTATGTGGCCTTGGGCAAGCCACTTAATTCCATTTGCCTTACAAAAACCTAAAGTAGAATGTCAGAGCTGGGAAAGTCCTTGGAACACAAAATGTCAGAGTTGAGAAGGCCCTTAGAACCCAAAATATCAAAAATGGAAGAGCCCTTGGTACTCAGAATGTTAGAGACAGGAGGGCCCCAAGATCATGGAATATCAGAGTTGGGAATGGGATGTAAGAAGAATAGGAGATAAAGTCATATAGAACTGGTAAAGGATCTAGGGATCTTTAAGGTCAAAGAAGCCAAGACAGGGGAGGAGAGAGAAGGGCAGAGCCATGGACATTCTCCTCCTACATCTGAAGGGCTGTCACTTTGTAGAGGTAAGAGGCCTGTTCTGCCTGGCCCCACAGAGCAAAGAACAGAGTTATAGAGAGACAGATGTGGGAATGAGGTACCAGTCCTGATAACTCTAATAACATTTCCCATGAATCAGTCTCATCAACTCCACTAGACAGGCAGCTCCCAGAGGGCTAGGACCATGTCTCATTTCAGAAAATGCTCTGGCCTGGCCAATGTGGGAATTTGTTTTGCTAGATTATACATGCTGGTAACGGGGATTTTGTTTTTCTTGCTTTCTAAGAGGCAAAGAGAAAGATGGGAAAGAATATGAACCTGAAAATAAAATAAAGTTCCTGACTTGGGGAGCCATAGAAATCTGGGGTCTTAGTCTGACTCTGGCCCTTGTTAGCTGTGTGGTAAATATCTCTGACCCTCACTATCTTTATCTATAAAATAAAATCAAGAGTACCTGTTTGGCAGGGCTGATATAAGGGGGAATAAGGAACTGACATACACCAAGTTCATGTGTCCCATATAACAGCGGTAGCTTGAGAATGATTTGTTGAATTGAGTTGAAGGGAAGTGATTAGGACTGTTGTGGTTATTATGATGATTATGATTATGATTATGATTATTATTTACAATGATCTGGACACCTGAAATTGCTATGTAAATGAAAGTTGGTTTTTGACCCAACCCACGATAGAGTTCAGTGCAGAAACTCTAATTACTAATGCAGATTAGCACCTGCTTTCTTAGCCTAAGGTAGCTGTGTGGTGCTGAGTCTTAGAAACTAGCTGTAATAAGCCTGGGCAGGTCTCTTTACCCTGTGTGCCTCAGTTGCCTCATCTGTAAATGAACTGGAGAAGGAAATGACAAATCATCCCAGTATCTTTGCCAAGCAAACTCCAAGATCAGAAGAGTGGGACATGACAAAATAACGGGAAAAACAACACTTAACTAGTGTTAAAGAATTGTCTAGAATGCTTGCCCAAGATCACACAGCCAATATATTGCAGAAGCAGGACTTCACCTCAGATCTTGCTGTCTCCAAAGTCAGCTGGCACTTCATTGCTTTAGGATGCCTCTCATTATTATGCATAGAATTATTACCTTCTCATTCTCCCCTAGAGACTAGCACATAACCTGGCATTTAATAACTTCTTGTTGAACTGAATTGAGAGAGGCAGGGTGGCAGACTTGGAGCCAGAAAGCTTTGGGTTCAAATCCTATCTCCGACATTGACTAAGCCGTGTGAACCTGAGCAGATCATTTAATCTCTCCGAACCTCAGTCAACTCATGTGTAAAATGGAATAGATAGACTCTTAAGGGTCCTTGCAGCTCTCAACCCATAAGCCTAAGAATGGAAAAATACCTGATAAGTGTTTGGTATTTGAACGGAATGTGTTTTATAAATGCTAGGAACAGGATTGTTGATCTGCCTCTAGAAAACCCATTTGGAATCAGAAAGTTTAGGCCATGACCCATTGGGAAAGGCAGCTTTGTTCTGGGGGTTTTTGACATTTAGGGAACACTGGAAAGAGCCCTAGCTCAGGAGTTTGGAGTCAAAGGTCCTGAATTCAAAAAACAGTTCTGTTCTTACTATTTATGTGAACCCCGCCCCCCCAAAAAAATCACTTGATCTTTTTGGTTCCTTCTTAGGCTTACAGATTCAGACTCTTTCTAATCTTGATTCTCTAGATTCTATGTTCTAATTAAAGTACCTTCCAACTCAGACATGGTAGGCTAAGTCCTAATGTTCCTTCCATCTTGAACATTCTAAGTTCTGTTCTAAGGTCCCTTCTGACCCAGACACATGAAACTCTGTTCTAAGGATCATTCTAATCCTGGTTCTGTCTTCTAACTGAAGTCCCTTCCAACTCAGACACTCTGGACTCTATGTTCTAAGGTCCCTTTCAGCTGATACTCTCAGGTTTATGTTCTAAGGTTCTTTCTATGCCTGGCACTCTGGGTTCTATATTTTAGAATCCCTTCCAGATGATACTCTGGAGCTACTTAATCTGTCTTCTAAAGTCTAGGGTCTATTCCAGCTCTGATGCTCTGGGTTCCATATTCTAAAGTTTCTTTCAACTCTAAATGATCTGATATTTTTAATTCATATATTTTAGCTTTAAAAAAAAATATCTACTGTCCTGCCCCCCTCTCCTACTGTGAGTGATGAAAAACTACTCACATATAATAGACGTGCTGGCCTCTGAGATGTGACTAATTGGAACTTGGTGTTTTTTCCACAGACAACAGAACCCTAGAGTGGAGGAGGAGTTAGATCAATCTCCCCTCTAAGCTTTCTAGCCTCCCTGATGGGTAAGTCACCCAGTTCTTTCTTGAAACTTCCAGTGGCAGGGAACTCACTACCTCCCAAGGTGGCCCTTTCAGCTGCTAAGCAATCCTAAACATCAGAAAGAGCTTCCTTACTTTGAAATACATAATGAAGTGTACAATAGCCTTTCAGAGATCAGATGAGAATAATACAGAGTAAGTTGAAAATTTTAAGCAAGTCCCTCATATATTCGCAGCCTCAGTTTCCTCTTATGTAAAATGAGGAAATTGAAATATGAAAGGAAAATTTAAAAATAAGAAAGCTAAACCCAGAATAATTACAATATCCAAGCTTGACCCCAGGAAAAAAGTGGGAAAAAAATGCACCTTCCTTCCATTTCTGCAAAGGTACTGAGAGACCTCTCTGATTGGAGGACAGGGTTGAGAGCTCCTCCTACAACCTCCACTCCAAGAGGGCACCCAACCAGCCTTCTTTTCATTTCCTACCCTTTGGCCTTCCCCATCATGCCCTCGATCCCCTTTCCTGACCCCTTTTCAGCTTCCTTTTAGGTGTCTTCCCTCATTAGACTGTAAGTTTTCTAAAGACAGGGACTACTTTTTCATATTTATATTGTCAGTATCTAACACAGGGCTGATAGAGAACAGAGAAGATACAAAATAAATGTTTATTGATGTCTGTATGTCCTGTCAGATCCAGTAGTTGTGTTGGTTAGTTCTGTTGAATTGCTTTCTCGTTTTAGATCTTTGTTCTAAGGAATGTCTTGCTGAGTGGAGGATGAGGAAGAGGTAGATTTGGAAAATAATATGAAGAAAGAAAGGGAGAAAGGGAGAAAGAGAAAGAAAGAAAGAAAGAAAGAAAGAAAGAAAAAGAAGAAAGAAACAAAGAAAGAGAGAGAGAGAGAGAGAGAGAGAGAGAGAGAGAGAGAGAGAAAGAAAGAAAGAAAGAAAGAAAGAAAGAAAGAAAGAAAGAAAGAAAGAAAGTCAAGTTTTTTGAGGGGGGGGAGGGGACCTGGGAATCTGATTTGGCAACCTCTATTCTATATTCTAAAGGCCCTCCCAGTCTTGACATTCTGTGCTCTAAGGGTCCTCCCAGCTCTGACATCCTGTATTCTAAAGGCTCTCCTAGTTCTGATACTATGAGTTTTAAGGGCTCTCCTAATTCTGAAATTCTGTGTTCTAAGAGTCTTTCCCCCTAAAATTTTCTCCAGATCAGCACAGCTGGCATACTTTGTCTTTAAAGTGATTTACAAACATTAGCTCATCTGATCTCACAACCACTCCCGTGATGAGCTTGCTATCATTCTCATCATTTTCCAGCTAAGAAAACTGTGGATCCTGGAGGTTGTGAATGCTTGAGGTCCCACAGCCAGAAGTATCAAACCTGACTTTTCCAGACTCCTACAAGTTCACCACTGTCCCCTAGATCCCGAGACCTTTCAAAATGACAACTGTCGTTCTACAGATCAGAGGAGCCTGAGCTATGGAGCAGACAGGACTTGTAAGCAGCAGGGTTGGCTCTTCACCATTAAGAGTCGATTCATTTTTCTCCCACAGGTGGTGAGGGACTGGATGGTGGAAGGCCTCTTGGTGCTCTCTCCTGATGCTCCTCTCGGGCCCCCAACCTCAGCCAGTCATTTGCGGCTGCTTTGCCTTTCTGTCTGTCCCCTGACCTCCATCATCTTCTCCGCTCTCCTGGGGGCTAGGGAAGTTACCTGTCGTCATCTCCATCCTTCTTGCCATGCCTGCCCAGCACATCTATGACATCTTCATCAGCCCCTGCATCCACACAAGCCTCCAGCTCAGTCCTCCTTAACACAGAGAAGCCCTGGCCAGGCCTGGAGTCCAATCAATATGGCCATTAATGGCCTCTGGAATTAATGCGCTTTAACCTGCACTACCCTGATCCATCCCTCCCTGCTTGCTGCCTGGCCACAGGCAGAATGCCAATGCTTACTTCCTCTGTCTTCACTGTGTAGGAAAAAAGATGGTTCAATTTTGTAACCAGAGGACCCGGGTTCAAATCCTACTTCCACCCCTTATTTCTGTAGCACTGGGTAAATGATGCAGCCTCTAGGTGCTGGTCAGTTTACTTAATTGTCAAAGGAGGGAGAAAGATGAGATGATTTCTAAAGTTCCTGTCTACTCTAGAGCTTAGGATCCTAAATTTCTCCTCCTTCCTCCTTCTGGAGTAAGGTATCTATCTGGATCACTAACTCACAGATACCAGAGGGGACATCCATTTCTAGAGCCCTTAAGCATGGAATGTCAGAGCAGGAAGGGTCATAGAACAAAAAATGTCAGAGCTTGGAGAACCCTTAGAACATAGGATAACAGAGCTGGGAGGGCCCTGAGAACTCAGAATGTCAAAGTTGAGAGGGCCATTAGAACATAGAATGTCAAATCTGGGAGAGAAAATGGGATTAGAACAGAGAATACCTGAGCAGGGAGGGTCCTTAGAACATAGAATGTCAGAGCTGGGGGCAGCAGGGGTGGGGGTGGGGGGAGTTAGACCAGAAGATGTCAGAGTTGAGAAAGACTAGAACAGAGAAGACCAGAACAGGAAGGGTTTGAACATACAATATCAGAGCTGGGTAGAGGGATGCACCTCAGAGTAGAGGATTTCAGGTCTGGGAGGGCCCTTGGGACATTAATAGACAATGTAAGACCTGGAAGGAACTTTAGAATACAGAATGTTCATCATGTCCCACCTCTCATTTTGTGAATAAGTAAATTAAGGTCCAGAGAATAGAGCAACTTTACCCAAAGTTGAATAGTAAATAGTAAAAAATAGTCAGTGAGGAGTAGAAGCTCAGTCTCTTGCCTTTCTGTTCAGGTTTTTGAATTTCTGGTGTGACCTCTTTGGAATGGGGGTTCTAAGGTCTCACAGGTAACCTTGACTGATGGTCTAAAGATTATAGAATCATGGATTTAAATTTAGAAGGGATATCAGAGGCCAATTAGTCTAAGTCTCTCAATAGGCAACTGAGGAAACTGAGGCCAAGAGGTTAAATGCATTACCCGAAATCACTCAGGAGAGTGAAAGAGGTAGCATTTGAACTCATGTCTTACAACTGAAACTAGTCCTCTCTCCCCTATTTAACACTGTCTTTCACAGGCAGGGAATGAGTTTGGCATAATGGGAAATATTCATCATGTACAGCAGAGACAATGACCTATCCAGAACTACTGAGAAACTGAGACTGAATGGGGGTGGGGGGAAGAATTGGCAAGATTGCTGTCATAGAGGTTACAGGAGCTGAGTTCTAATCTTGTTATGTATCTCACATCAAGTCCTAGCTTACACATTTCTATAATGAGAGGCTGAGGTTCCAGGGCCTCTCTGATGGATCAAGTGAAGAAGACAGCAGAGACAAAGAGATGGGGGATGGACTCAGAGTGCAGATGGAGACATCCATTTCTTTGGACATAACCAGTGGGAGAATTTGTTTTATTTGATTGCTTATTTGCTAAAAGGCTTTGTTTTCTTTCTTTCTTTTTCCCCATGGAAGTAGGATAAGAGAAAGGAAAAATAAAATTTTGCTTATTGAAAAAAATTAAATTGCATTTTTTAAAAAGGTTGTTTCTTTGGATGCACTAAACTGAACCTAGAAGTCTCTTTCAAAGGTTCTATTAGAAGGATTCTGGGAAGGCAGGATTGACAGACAGACACACACACACACACATGCATACACACACACACATACACTCACATATATACACACATACACACATACACACACACACACAAAACCTCTAGATCACACTTATGCCACATCCCCCCTTATTTCCCATCCCCTCCTACCCTAATCACACTTGCTCCCCCCACCCTCCCCAAGTCTTCCTGAAGGAGCTCAGGGAGCCAGGCTGGGTGAAAGGCATCATCTGCTATTAATTATTGATTCATACTATTGCTCCAGAATCCATTAGCCAGTGGAATGAGATGGGCAGCTCTGGGGTGCTGCCAGGGCCATGGAGGTGTTTGCATTATCAGGACTGAGGCACAAATGAGGAAAAGAGGGGGTATAGGGCAGGATAGTTGGGTGTCCTGGGGAAGGAAGAGAGAATGTTCCTAGGGACCAGGGAATTTCCTGGCACCACAGGAGCTAATCATGGTTTGAGGAGAGGTGGGACATGATGAATGCTCTGTTTTCTAAAGGAGGACTTGCCCTAAAGCAGAAATCCTCCCAAATCCTCTGTCCACTCCGGACCTAGTACAACAAGGCTAGATCCCATGGGTACCAGGGGAGGTCTAGAAATCATAGAAATGGACAGAAAGCTAGGTTATGGGCATAACCCCATTTTGCCAGGCTCTGCTTGAACTCTAGTTGAGGTCTATTCCCTTGTCCCAAGTTCTATGCTGCCTTTTCCACCACCAGGTCAAATCAGAGATCCCTTACAGAGTTAAGGAAAGAGATGTGTTCATCTTGAGGTCCCAAGGGTCTGACATGGTCAAAATGTGCCCACCTAGTGAATGGTGGTCTTATCCCTAACTCCAGCCTATAAGGGCTTCTAACAGTCCCTGGAATCATGGACTTTTTCAGGGTTGGGAAGACCTTAGCAGTCATCTCATCTAAACTCCTCATTTTGAAAATAGGGAAACTGAGAACTCAGGATTAGAAGTGGAAAAAAGACCTCAGCAACAGACTAATCCAGCTCTCTCGTTTTACTTCTCATACTGCATAGAGATTAGACATTGTTATCATTGTTACTTTCATAATAATATTAGTATATCATAATATATCATATATTATATCATAATAATATTAATAATTAATAATAATAAACAGTGGCTAACCCTCTATGATAATAATAGCAATAATAACAGTGGCTAACCTCCTATACAGTGCTTTGGGGTTGGAAAAGTGCTTTAGACACACTATATAATCTCACTTTAGACTTAACGACAAATTTAGGAGGTTAGGAACTATTATTGCCACCATTTTACAGATGAGACAGTTAAGGCAAGAAAGAGGTTAAGTAATTTGGTTCTAAAGACAGGAAGTGTCTAAGGCAGGATGTGAATTCAGGTCTTTCTAACTACAAAATCTAGCCCTCCATTCACTATTTCACCTCCTGGATACAAGAGACAAGGACACAGAAAAGAGGCCCAAGATTAAATGTCTCCAATATCACAGCTCCAGGAGGGCAAGACCTGGGCCCACTTCATTCTTTACTCCTGTTGTTCCGCCAAAAGGATGCATGAGATTGGTGTTAGAAAGGGCATTGGAGCATAGAGTGTCAGGGCTGAAAGGTACCTTAGAACTCAGAATAGAACCAAAGTTAAGAGAGCCTTAGAACCCAGAATGTCAACACTGGGAGAGTTCTTAGAACACAGAATGTTCAATGAGGAGGAAATCTTAGAACTAAGAAAGTCAGAGCTAAGAGAGTCTTAGAACCCAGAATATCAGCACTGAGGGTCTGATATAGAATTTCAGAACTGGGAGAGTCCTTAGAATAGTGTCAGAGTTGGTAGGGCCCTTAAAACACAGAATATCAGATGAGGAGGGAAACTTAGACCCAAGAAAGTCAGAGCTAAGAGAGCCTTAGGACCCAGAATGTCAGCACTGGGAGAGTTCTTAGAACATATAATATCAGAACTAGAAAGGCCCTTAGAACAGTGTCAGAGCTGGGAGGACTCTTAGAACAGGAATGTCAGAGTTTGGAGAGTCCTTAGAACACAGGATGTCAGAACTGGAACGGTCCTTAAAACCAGAATGTTAGAACTAGGAGAGTTCTTAGAACACAGAATATCAGGCCTGGAAGGGCCCCTAGGACAGAGAACTTCGCTGTACCTTTTCTCTTATAACAAAAAAAGTGAAAAGGAAGGAAGGAACCTGAATAAATAATAAAAGAATAATAATGACAAATATCCACCATTCTTATAGCATTTTACAGTTTACAAGAGGGGCAATTGCCTTGGAGTTCACCTAGTCCAGTATTATTATTTTACAGCCAGGGAAACTGAGGTAAAGAGAGGTGAAGGATTCAACCTAAGATCACAACTCAGGTCAGTGAGAGAGCAGAGAGTGGAAGCATGGCCCCCTACCACACTCTTTGGACCACCCCAAACAGAAAGCACCTTAGGGGTGTGGGCAGCAGCCAGGACTCTTGCTTCTCAAAGCCATATACCCACCCTCCAGACCTTTGCTCCCATTTTCTCTGTCTCTGTCCTCCCCATCCAGGGTGCACCCCTGGAGTCACAAGGGCCATTCGGGACCCACATCCCCTCCTTCCCCTCCTCCTCCACCTTTCCCCCTGGCCGCCTCTCTCTGCCTCTGGCTAAACAGAGATCAGAAATGTTAGATCTTTCTTAACATCTCCTGCCAGAGCTGTCAGAGGCCCTCTCTAGAGTCCCCCACGCTCTCTGTTATGTAAACACGGCACACTCGCTGTCAGAGATTAAAAAAAAAGAGAGAGAGGCTCATTTCCACATAAAAGCGGCCTGTGAGCTCGTGGGCCCCGGTGGCATGTCGGGAAGGCTGCAGGTTAAACTTCGCCATAAAGGCAGAGAGCAGTGGGCTCTGCTCCCAGCCCTCCCCATTCAGCTTTTTTCTAATCTGGTCTAAAGATTGTTTGTCTTTCTGACAATTAAATTCAGGGCAAGGGGAGGAATGGAAACCTCGACTTGGAAAGAAGAAATGGGGCCTTTGCCACCTCCGGCCCCTAGAGATGCCACTCAAGGTGCCCGAGGGCACAGGCATGGAGAAAGGATGAAGAGGCAACTGTCTGACAGGGGCTGCAGGTGAGCTGAGAAGAGAGATGCAGGAGGTCCCTGAGGAGGCAAGGGAGTGGTGGGGAAACGCCCTCCAGGTCCATAAGACTCCTAGACCAAGGGATGTCAAAGTTGGGAGGGCCCTTTGGACAGAGAATGTCAGAGCTGGGAGGGCCCTTAGAACATGGGATGTCAGAGCTGGGAGGGTCCTTAGAACCCAGAATGTCAGGGCTGGGAGGACCCTTAGAACCCAGAATGTCAAGGCTGAGAGGGACCTTAGAACACAGAATGTCAGACTTGAGAGGGCCCTTAAAACATAGAAAGTCAGAACTGGGAGGGCCTGAGGAAAGAGAATGTCCAGAGGTGGGAGGACCCTTAAAAGAGAGAACACAGAATATCAGAGCAGGGAAGGTCCTTAGAACAGAATGTCAAAGCTAGAAGGGACCATAGAACACAGAATGTCAGAGCTGAGAGGGCCCTTAGAACCTAGAAAGTCAGAACTGGGAGGGCCCTTAGAACACAAGATTTCAGAGCTGGGAGGGTCGGTCCTCAGAACAGAGAATGTCAGAACTAGGAGAGCCCTGGGAACAAAGAATGTCAGAGTTGAAAGGGGCCTTAGAATGCAAGGGCTGAAAGGGCTTCAAGATCCTTTTTATTTTATAGACAGGGAAACTGAGGAGTAGAGGGGTAGGGTAGCACTCAAGGTCATGAAGCTCACAGCTAGAGGGAGTTGGGATTGAAGCCTAGGTCTCCTTCCTCCTCATCCAGGACTCCTGCTGCTGCCTCTGTTCTTGTCTGCCTCTCCCAGGTGGCTCTGTTACACTCAGCCTTTGCCTCCGGTGGAACCTTGGCCCCCGTTCCTTTCTTCCTTCCTTTCTTTTTTCTTCTATCTCTGTCTCTCTCCTGCCCTAAAGCTGAGACAGCTACTTGCCAATCAATTCCACCCACTGCTCAGCCCTGGCTCTCCATGAATTAGAAACAGCAAACTGCTTTGTCTATGAACTTGCCCCAATCTCTTCAAAAATGTGGTGCCCAGAACTCATCATGAGTCTATGAGCTAGGATCAAGATCGATGACTCAAAACATAGAACACAGAATGTCTTCCCTCTGAGGGACCTTAGAACACAGAATGTCTATCCTAGGAGGGACCTTAGAACACAGAATGTCTATCCTAGGAGGGACCTTAGAACACAGAATGTCTCCTGGGAAGGAACTTAGAACATGGAATGTCTGCCCTCTGATGGACCTTAAAACATAGAATATCAGCCCTAGGAGGATCTTAGAATACAGAATGTCTGTCCTGGGAGAGAAAAAAGAACATAGAATGTCAATCCTGGGAGTGTCTTTAGAATACAGAATGTCAGCGCTCAGAGGGAACTTGGAACACAGGATGGCAACCATGGAAGAACCTTAGAACCTAGAATGTCCAGGCTAAGAGGGTCATTAACTTAAAAAGAAATTTAGAGATCATTTTTTAATCTTTTCTGTCCTGAACCCCTCTGTCAGTCTGGAAAATATGGAAAATAAAATTCTATCAAATTACAATGAAAACCAAAGGTGAATGAAAAGAAACATGGAATTTTTTCCCCATCTATGTTCCCAGATGTCTGATGTAACCCTTTGATTTGACAAATAAACATACAAACTGGTCCATTCCTGTCCCAGGCAGGTCCCTTTACCCCAGTTTCCAATTCCCATCCCCTTATCCCACCTTGGGTCCGCTCCCAGTCACCCTCAAATGAACCTAGAAACACATTTGTATGACTTTGGGCAAGCTTCAGTGACTCAAAGATGCAATTAGGGGACGGGGACACACACACACACACACACACACACACACACACACACACATACACTTTACAGAGAGGGAAAGTGAGGCTCATGGATGGGAAGGCTTATTCAGACCAGTCAACAGAGCCAACACCAGCATCCCTTGACTCTCAGATAACATTCTTTCCATTTTACCGAGAGAATCATACCCATCCCCTTCCCCTCAGTGCAGTTGTTCTACGTCTGTGCATTGGGAACAATGACATCTGTGTCCCTGGGCTGTTGTGAGGATTGAATGAGGTCCATAGGTAAGACTGTTCTGTAACTAGGAGAGTTTCTGAATGGACCCTAAAGATTCTGTGAGCACTGAGGTCCGGAGAGGGGAGACAAGACACACCTCAAGTTCCACAGCAATTCAGAGACAGGATCATGGGACTTTGAAGCACAAGAATTTTCTGGTCTCCAGATTCTTAATATATATTCCATGACCTAGGTCTAGAATCCAAGACTAGTAACCAGATTCTAAGAGAACTGGCTTCCTTCGTAATTGAATATATTTAATCTGATGCATTTAAAAACCTTATTCTAAAAAGGCATCCATTGACTTTTTGGCAAACTAACTGCCAAAGGGGTCCATGATTCACCAAACATCAAGAATCCCTGACCTGGTGCAATCCCTTAATTTACAGACGAGGAAAGTATAAGGGCCAAAGAGTTTCAGTTCATAGCAAACAAGTAATAAATAGCTAGACTGGTTCCTGGCTCCCCTTTCAGGGCCTCGAGTCCACAAAGAAGAAGAAATCCAAGTGATACAAACTCCAATGCTTCCTTTACTCTGTGGGTCAAACCCGGGTAGTTAAGCTCTCCTCCTCGCCCATTTGCTGCCAGACAGGGGCACAGCAACAGGTGTTTCCCCCCCAAAAAAGGGCCAGTCTAGTCAGAGTTGAGAGGCAGAAGAGGAGACACATCAGACCGGGAGTACAGCGGGGAGCTCCGCCAATCTGATGCAGACAGCATTAGCAGTTACACGTTACTGCCACGCTGAGATCTCCCTAGCTTTATCAGGTTGGGCACACAAACCCTTATCTCACCTTGATGCCAGCCACCTTGCTGGCTTTTGGGACTGATAAGAACTCCCTGGCAGTGCCAGCTCCTATGCCCCCAGCCTAGCTCCCCGCCTCCACCTGGGGGCTCCCACGCTGAGCTCAATAATTAGCACATAGGACGCCAAGGGGGGCTGCTGGAGTCTATCAGCTGGGGATCCCCTGCCGGGTCCAAAGATGAGGAATCCAGCAGGGAAGAGGGTCCTCAGGGGTCCCCCAGAGGCGCAGGAGAACTAGCAGGGGGAAACAGCTGAGAGATCACACTGGAGGTCACTTGGGATTGAAAGAAGGCAGAGATGGGAACTCCTGACCAGTCCTGGGAGACCTGCCACCCCAGCCCAGGGGCTGGTTCTGGGCATGACGCCTGGCTCTCTTGCGTCTACTCGTCTGCTCTGGCTCGGCCACCTGGCTCCTCGGCGCCCCAGCTGGATGCCTGCCACCAAAGCAGGATGGGTGGTGGTTTGGGCAATACTGGGAGAAGGAAGGAAGAATAAGGGCACCTAGGAAGATGCTCCTAAGCAGAGAGAAAATCTTTAATGCTTTAAGATTTGCAAAATGCTGTATGACAAGAACCTAGGGTCTCATTGTGGTTCCCCCCACTGACTCACTCTGTGGCTTTTGCCAAGTCACTTCCCTACTGTGGGCACGGTCTCCTCATCTATATAAAATAGATAACTGACGTTCGAAGTCCTAAGATACTTCCAGCCCTAAAATTCCTCTCTATATTTGGTGTTCTCAATCTGTGAACTTGGGTATGAGGGAAAAAAATTACATCCTTATTTTCATTAATCTTTGGTTACCTTTGTAATCCTACCTATGTATTTCATTTTTTTTAGGTTTTTGCAAAGCAATGGGGTTAAGTGGCTTGCCCAAGGCCACACGGCTAGGTATAGTGGCCCCTATGTATTTCATTTTATGAATTTAAAAATGCGGTTTTAAAAAAGGGGCCTCAAACTTCCCCAGACTTGACTGATCTATGACACAAAAAAAAGATTTGAGTCCCCACTCTATCTTCATGTTCGATCCTTCACTTTACAGTTGAAGAAACTGAGGATAAGAGAGAGAAGGGGAAGCCTTGCCTCTCAGAGTTAAAAAGTGGAAGAAGCCAGGTTTCCACTACAGGACTCCTTCCTCTAGAAGAGAAACCACAATCACCTAATTACTCTGGGTCTCAGTTTCCCCATCCAGGTTACTTAGCTCAAACAGCATCAGACTGACCTCTGGGGGAACCAGTCAGATGAACAGGATCATGTCAGCAAAGCGCCGCAAGTCCCGCCGAGGACGAATGGTCGAGAAGCGTTGAGCACGGGCGTTAGGAAAACATGAACATATTATCCCCGGCAAATCCCCACAGCCTGGCCACACGGCAGCTTCTCTAGTTCCTTTGAGTCTGAGATAGAAATCACCCAGGGATTCTGAGATCTGCACTCTTCCTCCCCTGCTCTCACTCTTGAAGAATGAATTGTCTGTTGTTGGAACAAGTCGGCTTCGGAAGCAGGGAGGCTGGAGAATGGGGCCTCGTGAAACAGGCCTGCAGCCAGCCTGGGGGTTCCACTACAGGGAGGATTCCATGGATGGGGTGGGGCCAGGGGAGGACAAGAGCAATGTTTTATGAATAAAAAATAATTTAGAGCTATGGAAACCCCCTCTGATTCAGGATTCGGGATCAATTCTCCTTCGGGGGCAGGGAGGAGGAGGAAGGGTGGAAACTTTAAGTTGCCCAAAGTCATACAGCATCAGAGAAAAGACTTGAATCCAACCCTCCACCATTATAATGCAGATGGGTCATTTTCCAGTTGTGTACTATTCTCTGTGGCCCCATTTGGGGTCTTCTTGGCAGAGATATTGGAGAGGTTTGCCATTTCTTTCTCCAGTTCATTTTACAGATAAGGAAACTGAGGCAGCTGTTCAGGGTCACACATCTGAGTTCAGATTTGAACTTAGGAAGAAGGGTCTGCTTGACCCCAGGTCCAGTACTCTATCTTGATTATAATACATACTCAATAATTGCTACTATAGGGAGATGGAACAGACCTG